>NC_090440.1:1015737836-1015916048 GCF_031143425.1 Pleurodeles waltl
ATGGGTGTGTTGGAAATCTTTTGTGTCCCTGAGGTTTGAAAAAACAGAAGGGAAGGCATCAAGCCCTTGGAATCACTTTGGTTCTGCGATTTAAAGATGAAAGTCCAGTCTTTCTCACTCCCAGGTAAGAGGGCAGCAGGCAACAGGTCAGCTCAGCAAAGCAGGAGTACAGCAGAGTAGCAGCTCAACAGAATGGCAGTCCTTCAAGCAGCACAACAGCTCTTCTTCCTCGCAGAGTATCCACACGTTCAGAGGTTTACTGAGTTGGTGGTGTCAGAGGTCCAGTACTTATACCAAGTTGTGCCTTTGAAGTGGAGGAGACTTCGAAGAACAGTCTTTGAAGTGCACAGTAGCCCTCCCTTCCTCCCCTGGGTCCAGACTCACTACAAGGGAGATTGAAGCCTTTTCTTGTGTGGCCAAACACTGCCCATTCAGGTGTAAATGTCAGCCCTCCCTCCCGTCTTGCCCAGGATGACCTATCAGGCTGTGGATGGATCAGTCACACCTAAGCTCCCTTTGTGTATGGCTGTCTAGAGGGAATGAACAATTCCAGCTGTCATCCCATGCCAAACCTATATTGGGGACAGGCAGAAGCCACCTACTGGCTAAAGTAAGAAAATGCCAACATTCTAAAAGTGCCACCTTCAGAACTGCAATTTAAATGCAATTTCACCACAAGTTACCATTTTAAATTGTGAGTCCAGAGTCACCAAACTTGACAAACTTACCTCTTCCAGATTGGGAATTACACTTATGTAATAAGGTAATCCCAATTTTACATTGGAGAGATATGCCTTGCAGTAGTGAAAAATGAAATTCAGAATTCTTCATTACCAGGGCATGTAAAACATAAAAGTATATGTCCTACTTTTTACATACAGTGCACCCTGCCCTGTGGGTCAAATAGGGTCTACCTTAGGGGTGACATGTGTAAAAGGGGAAGATTTGAGCCTGGAAAGAGGTGTATCTTGCCAGGGCGAAGTGGCAGTGTAAACTGCACAGACAGGCTCTGCAATGACAGGCCTGCAACATGGTTAAGAGGCTACTTAAGTGGATGGCACAGTCATTGCTGCAGGCCCGCTAGTAGCATTGAATTTACAGGCCCTGGAACATGTAGTGCACTTTACTAGGGACTTGTAAATAAATTAAATATGGCAATTGGGTATGAGCTGATGTTACTATGTTTTAGGGGAGAGACACAAGCACTTCAACACTGGTTGGCAGTTGCAAAGTACACAAAGTCCTAAAGCCAACACAATCAAGATCAGAAAATTGAGGGAATTGGGCAGAAAGCTGGAGGAAGACCACCCTAAAGCTGTCAGGTCCAACATTTACTTAGAAAGAATGCTTTTCATTATCTGTTGTAAATCCATTTGATTGTTTTCAAGAATGTTGTATTTCAGTGCATTCCCTCACACACGGCCTCGCGACTAGAACCCCAATGGTGAAGGGGTTGCTAGGCGTTTTGACGGCGGCGCGAGGGAAACGCCGGGGCAGAGAGAGGGAGATGACGGTTGGACGGAGCGGCGGTCCTGGGGGCGCTCGGAGACTGTCGAATTGATCTTATTTTACATAAGTAAAATAAAAGTGATTTGTGCTCACCGTCCTCCTCGCATACTTCATTGTGGCGACGAGGTGGTCTGGTCTCCGAGCACAGCGGGCCAACGCATCAGCTGTTTAACAGCTATTCACGACATTGCCCCCAACACCTTATTTATGTGCCAGTACGATCGTTGAGGATCTACACGAAGACGGCAGGTTATTTTTTGAAACTGGTTTTCTCCACCCCGTGGGAGGAGTTTCTTCCTCCTGTGTTACGCCAACCAGTTATAGAAATAGCTTTTTTTGTCTTGAAGTGGAGAGGTTACAAAATTCAAGTTGAACCATTGCTGAAGAAGGGTTTGGTTCTGCAGCGCCTCCGCTGTTCATTCAAAAATAAGTTTGTTAAAAATTTAAAAAGGAAAGGAACACCTCTACCCTCTGTGAACGCTTAATGGTCATTTACAACACATTTGAGGAGATATTTATCCATGATTCAACTATCTAGGAGGCAATAAGAGCTGGTTGGATTATTTATCTATTTTCAACATACAAAAACTTTTACAAGAAAGGGCGTTACGATTTCTGTTCCGGTTTCTAGGAATATTAGTTTTTATTTTATTTTTGGGCGCACCATGCAATCTGTTCTTCCTCCACCACCATTTCTAGAGAGCCCTGGTGAACCACATATAGTATGGAAGCAGTGGTACGATGCCTTCGAGACGTACTTAGGGGTGATAGGGGCATCACGGTATAGACCTGAGCGCAAAAAGTGTCTTCTCCTGCATTCCATTGGTTTCGAAGGGAGGGCTATTTTTAAGCACGTACCGGATTTACAATTGGACGATGGTGAAATGGATGAATACCAAATAGCTGTGAAGAAAATGAGTGTCAGGTTTGATGCTCCTCCCAGCTTAGTGGTGGCCAGGCATAAGTTTTTTAAAGGAGAACAACGTTCTGGCGAACATGTTGACACTTACATTTCGGCGTTGCGTCTTCTGGCTGCGGAGTGTCAGTTTGGAGCTCTGGGTGATCAACTCATTAGAGACCAATTTATTTGTCAAGGGACAGACAAGTCTATCAGACAGAAATTGTTATCGTTGGACAATCCAACGTTGACTGAAACCATAAAAATTGCTAAGAGCATCGAATCTTCGATCAAGTCGTCCAGAGAAATTGAACAGGCAGCAGCTACCAGGGTCAACGCCGTCATCAACAGAGAAGATAAAAAAACAGTTGTTAAAACAAGCGGACAGAAGAACATTAAGTTAGCTAATTCTAATGCTTTTTTTAAACAAAATAATGTTTGCTTTAGATGTGGAAATGTGTCTCATCAAAAAGGGTTTAAGAGTTGTCCTGCATGGAATATCCAATGCAGGAATTGTGGCAAAGTTGGGCATTTTGCTAAAGTGTGTCAAGGGGGTAAATGTGAATCTGTCATGACAGTGATGGATGAGAATGAAGAAGCAATTGAGCACCTCATGGGAGAGGTTCAGGATATGGTTTTAGTTGTTGATTGTGGAACGTTACTGCTATCTGGATTGTAATATGTTGCAGGATTCTTGCAGAGGTCTCCCATTGCCAAAAATGTAATAATACTTGAACCCGTAGGCTGAGGGAGTCTTTTCCTCCATCAGCCAATGAGGTACAGCAATACCTGGGATTGGCCTGTGGGACTTCGTTCTCTGATTGGTCAGCCACTACATCTCAGAAAAATATTGTGGCAGCCATTACAGGACTCCAGAATGCAGAAACAAAAATAAATAACATGTAAGGGGTGTAGGGACACCTGACTGCAAGGGACTGGTTGGAGGGTCACAAAAGGACCCCCAGCTCCCCAGTAATTACATTGATTTTTTTAATGTACTGCAATACTCCCTCAGAACCCTGTGCATCCTTCCTGTGAGGAACCACAGGTCCTCCTGTGGGACCCACATGCAAGCTTCCACCTCATGGTACTGCAATACTGTGGAAGCTTTCCTGAGGAAACTTACATGATACTGCACTACCGTGGGATGGAAACTTGCATAGTGGGTCTCACAGGAGTACCACTGTACTCAGAAAAAAAAAAAAAAATGCACAAAAACAATGCGGGTTGGGTGTCATGCTTGAAGGCTTTGCACAGCACGGAATGTCTGCACTCTAGAGGCTGAGCACAGGCCCTGAGGCCACCCTCCACTGTGCATGGCCAAAGAAGGCCATGCAGAGTGTGGATTGGCTGCACACAGAGTTGGGCAAAGGCACTAGCTGAAAGCCAGGTTCTGCTGCCAACCACTTGCATTCATGATCAAAGACTGCACTTAATGAGCATGGCTGCATTTGAGTCTTAGCCATTGAAACAAGTTAAAATATGATAAAAAAACTCAAAATATTTACTGAAAAAAAGCAAATGTTAAAGTTAGATTATGGTACGATTAGGTTCTAACACCTTAACTTATGTCCAAAACAGAAATTCACTGAAACAAACAAAAGTTAAAGCAATGTAACCATTAGGTCTTGGACTGAGACATGAGCTAACATTAAGAAACACTAAAACCACTAAAATACAGCTGTTATAGATTAAACAAAAGACATTATGTCACATCCTAAAAACCTCTATACCTTCCATTGATTCTATTTGAAAGTGTTTTCAGTACATTGTAGGTTGATTCAGTCAGATCACAGAAAATGCATGCCTCATGTTTCCATAAGTCAGGAATTAGTGTATCCTCCTGTCTGTTGGACTTGGCATCCTTGGTGTGGTTTTTTCCCTAACCTTTTGCCTTCAACCCTCCTGTTTGCTGTTTTGCTTTAGAACGCTGCACATTTTACTACTGCTAACCAGTGGTAAAATGCTTGTGAATCTCTCCTTTAAACATGGTTTATTTGGCTTACATATAATTGGCATATTTCATTTACTTGTAAGTCCCTAGTACAGTGGCACTACCTGTGCCCTGGACCTGTAAATTTAATGCTATTAGTGGGCCTGCAGCAGAAATTGTGCTACCACCTTAAGTAGCACTTTAAAATGGCTCCAGTCTGCCACTGCAGCCTGCGTCTGCAGTTTTAAAAACTACCATCTCAACCAGGAAAAATAAACCTTTTACCATGCCCAAACCTTCCTTTTTAATACATATAAGTTACCCCTAAGTTAGACTCTTGACAATCAAGAGGCCAGGGAGCAGTGTATTTAAAAAGTATGATGTGTACTTTTTAGTTTTACATATACTGGTAGTGTAAAACTCTTAAATTCATTTTTCACTACTGTAAGGCCTACTTCTACCATAGGATAGCATTGGAGTTAACATATTACATTCAATAAGGGATCACTTTCAGATGGGAGCAGGTACCCACATTGTGTTTGGTGTCTTTGAAATTGCAATGCAATATCTTCTCTTGTGATAAAGTCGGATTTTAATTACAGTTTTTAAAATGCCTCTTTTAGAAAGTTATCTCAAGAAACGCTGTTCATGTGAAACTCATTATCTTATATTAGAATGCAGCAGAAAGTACTGCATCAAATTAGTCATACATAAAGTAATTATTTCAGGACAGTCTTCTTTCTGTCAGACATAAATCCATAGTTAGCACAAGCAACCAGCACTTGAAGTGAAACATAAAATAAATGTATTCATGAATACATAAGCAGATTCTTTGCAGTTGAAAGGAAAGGAATTTGTGACTGGTGCACCCCAAAAAAAGAGAATATCTAAAATTGTGAATGATTGGTGTACTGGTACACTGTTTTTAGACAGCCATAATATCAACATAGGAAAGTTCTTAGTTGAGACTAACAATGCAAAGGTCTGTCTTTACAGAGTGTCAACGTTCACAACACCAGAATTCGCATTGCAAACCCTTGTCGCTGGGATCCTTGATGATAGTGCAGGACCTCGAATTGCAGATTCGCAGCTCTTCAGAACTGAACATCTCCTCAGCTGCACAGCACTTTTTCAAACTGAGGACCTTGCAATGCTCCACAACCAGGATTTAAAGTACTTCCGGTCAGAAAGCCTAACTGTGTCCCTGTAGCCTGCTTGTGCTCCATTGAGGTCAGACTGAACTTGTGAATAAGTCCCGGACCGGGTCAAAGAGCTATCCCTAGTTTTTGCAACTGTCACTTAAACCTTTAAAATTGCAGGTCTCCGGTTCTATTGAATAATTTTTTGTCTTTTTGTCTTGATTTATATACTAAAATTGACTCAATTTTCTCTAAATTGGTGTGGCATTTTCCTTGTGTCCTGTTTCCACTAAATTACAGTCTGAAGTGCTGCATAAATACTTTACAGGTTGCCTCTAGGTCCGTGATACTCAAAGTAAGGCCCAGCAGCCGCATGGAGCCCTCCTGCCCTTTACATGCAGTTACGCCCCGTAACCTTTTTTTTGTCATTTGTGTTTTTAAACATAAAGTCATTTTCATTACTACACGTTAATCCAATCACTACCATGCATGACCATTGGCCATGTGCGGTGGCAGTTGGCTGCAGGGCCTGCGTCAAACCCTATATCAACCCAACATTGTGCTGCACGGCTGTGTGACCCCCTTCCCCAGGCCGATCTCGGCCCCAGGGACCCCATCCCCTGAGGCCCAGGCTAAATATGTAATTGCTTTTTCGGTGGAGGGAATGGGGGTCCCCTCCTGAGGCTGATCCTGGACCCGAAGTCCTCATCCCCTGGACCTCGCATAGTTATTTTATTTTTTTGGGAGGGGGTGGCATAGCCCCCCTGGCCAGGGCCTATTTCGGCCCCAGGGACCCCAAACCCTGGGGCCTGGCCATGTGACTTGGGTGCTCCCCAGGGCACCCAGAGACAATGTTGGGCACTGCAGGGAGGGAGCTGTCAGCTCTCACCAAGTCACAGTAAGCAACTGTGTCCCAGAGGTGGGCACTCCAGGCATAGCAGGAGCCAGCCCTAGAGGGTGGAAGTCCTCAGACCCATTAGTGGCTCCTTGAGGGGGCAGTGCTACCCTCCTCCAATGTAATAGCCCTAGGGAGGTGGTGGTCCCCGGGGCAGGAGGTCCAAAATGCACCTCATATCGGATTTTAAATTGGCCATTGGGGTGACGGTCCCTGGGGCTGTGAGGGGACCGGGCATCCCCGCATTGATTTTACATATGTTCCCCGGGTAGGTGGTGGTCCACGGGGATGTGGGTGGGCTGCGCTGCACCCCTACATTGAATTTCAAACATCTGCCCTGAGAGGTGGCAGTCCCCGGGGCTGCATGGGGACCAGACAGCCCCACTGTATTGTGTTTTATTAAAGCCCCAGGGAGGTGGTTGTCTCCAGGACTGTGGGATGTCCAGGCAACCCCATAAATTACATTGCTCAATCTGCCCCAGGGATGTGGTGATCCCTGAGTCGGCTGAGGGGCCAGGTGGCCCCTGCATTTCTTTAAACTCATTCTGCCCTGGGTAGGTGGCAGTCCCTGCAGCTGTGGAGGGGCCGGCACCCCGCCCACATTCAAAATTCCAATGCCCCCTGGACTTGGTGGCCCACCCGGGGTCTCCATTTAAACAAGTGTGGGGGAGCACTCTTAGTTTTTTTTTTAAATGTTCATTGATATTCATGAATCCACCCTGACATTCGAGGAAAATTAAAAAAAAATGCTTTGTAACCTGGAGTGAGGGAGTTCCTCTGGGACCCCAGCACCAGATATAAGGGTCAAGGTGTATCCCTTTTTTTCTGGTACTTGGCTGAATACGAGTCCCAACATGGCTTGCTGAAGTGCTGGCCACCAATCAGATCTCAGCATGAGATCGGGAGTGTTCTTGGAGCCTTCGCGTCCCTATATGTACAAATTCGTTTTTTCTTTAATTACTCAAAAACTACTAAATGGATTTGCACTTTCTGGACTAAGCGATACCTTTCTTCTAAATTTGGTGTAATTCCTTCCAGTGGTTTGGGATGTAGGCCGGTTCAAAATCCCTATGGGAATAAACATTTGAAATACACCTTTTTTGACCTCCCCCTTTTTCTCAGCCCGTGCTTGATGGGTCACCCTGAAACTTTACAGGCAGCAGTTAACTTGATTGTTTAATCATTTGGAAAATCTTTTTGAAGATACGTCAAACGGCGCTAAAGATATAGGCAAGTCAAAAAATGCTTTTTCTACAGAAACTAACTATGACTACCTAGTGGCGACCGCCACTAGGTAATATATATCTATATATCGATATCTATATCTATATTATATATATATATATATATATATATATATATATATATATATATATATATATATATATATATATACACACATATATATATTAAAGAATCTCTTTCCACACCACTTGTGAAGGAGACAATGGCACTCCAGACTTTTACTCCAAAGTGATCACTTTATTTCCACACCGACTGCACCAGCTGAAAACTCCTAAGGCTTTGGGCTACGCATTTCAACCATCGGTCTTCTTCATAGCCCACCTTATTTCGATTATTATTTTTATCTTTATGGATCTTAGGCAACATGTAAAAACATGGTGCAACTGGTTTCTTCACTGTCAAAAATTGTAATTCATCCCTGCTTAATAGACCTGTTGCCTAAGATCCATAAAGATAAAAATAATCCGCCTGTAAGACCGATAGTATCGGCAAGAGATAGTCTTTTGGAAAGAACATCTACTTATTTGGATTATTTCCTATGCCCTTATGTTTTGAGTTTAACATCTTATTGTAGAGATAGTATAGATTTTATCACAAAAATGCAGGATATTCCTTGGAAGCAAAGCTACATCATGGTAACTGTTGATGCAGTGTTTTTGTACACGAGTATTCAACATGAATTAGGAATTAAGGCATGTTAATATTTCTTTAGGGATAAACCATTGAGGGTATATGAACATGCTAAAATGTTGTCAAAAATGTTAACATTTTGCTTGGAAAATAATTATTTTCTGTATGAAGACAAATGGTATAGACAGATTACGGGGATAGCGTTGGGAAGTTGCTTTGCTCCAAGTTTTGCCTGTCTGTTTAAGGGTTGGAGGGAAACCCAATATGTAATGACAGAAGAGAACGAGAAGTGGATGAGACATCTGATCTTTTGGACAAGATTTAGTGATGATATTTTTGTTTTTTGGGATGGGCCGGAAAATATCTTGTTAGATTTCCTAAATTGGTTACCGAGAAATGAGTTCAATTTGAAATTTACATACAAATTGGACAGACAGGTTATGGAGTTTTTAGATGTACCGGTTACAATAGAGGGAGAAAAGGTCTTGACAAGTTTGTTCAGGAAGAGTACGGCGGGTAACAGTATATTACATGCTAAGAGCCATCATCCCCCCTGACTGAAGTGGAGTATACCCTATGGAGAACTGCTGAGATCAAGAAGGAATTGTAGTACGGATACTAGTTTTGAAAAACAACAAAATAATATGATTACTAGGTTTAGAGCTAGAGGTTATCCCAGTAAGGTTATCAAGGAAGCTTGCAGGAAAGTAGCGAATATAAAACGGGATAGCCTCCTGATTCCGAGAAGACGAGAAAAGGAAGAAAATGTGGTGAGATGTATAACTACATTCAATGCGAAATCCAAGGAAGTCAGGGATATTATGCAACAATATTGACATCTTATTAAAGCAGATAAATCATAGGTCCTTTGATGAGTCCTTACCCGAGGATTACATATGGGAAGAGCAGCTCTTTATGTGATATACTGGTACAAAGTTATACAACTAAGAAAGAAAATGTGGGTTTTATGAAGCAGACAGGCTTTTATAGATGTGCAAATTGCAATGCCTGTAAATAAAGTATGAATCTAAAAAACCTACACATTACCCACAGGGGGAGAAAGAAAGATTGATAAATTTATAAATTGTAACTCTGATTTCACTGTTTATGTGATAAAATGCCCATGTAATCTATGGTATGTGGGTAGTATGATTTTTCCAGTTAAAAAACGTATATTGGAGCATTGGCGGGCTATTAAGAACAATGGTGCCAACTATCTGATAGTGCGACATTTTAGACAAGAACATGATGGGAACGTTGACAATATGTTATTTTTTGGAATTTACAGGGTTTTGCTGTCTCCAAGATGAGGAGACAGGGAACGAGCTTTAAGGAAGATAGAATTGGAATACATAATTAGACTCAATAGCAGAGCCCCATGGGGTTTGAACCAGGACGAAGAACTTTATGTACATGTGGGATGATGTATGTGATGAATATTAGAAGGTAGTGATCGATGATAATAAGGTAGACCGGGAGCTCAGTGATGCATGCTATACCATGTAATTATTTGACATATTAATTTGATGTATTTTGTTGATTTGGAATCATTGCATGAATGAATGTCTTTTTTTTAAAAGAAGTAATATGTAGGGGGTACTTTAAAATGATTGAAATTGAATGAAAAATGGATAACATATGATATATAAGGGATAATTAATTGTCAAAGGAAAAGAAAAATGAACAAGTGATGATGAATTATTAATATATATAAATGTGTATATGAAATAGGCAATCAATAGTTTGGTAGAATGAGGTGTTTATTTTGTGTTATTTGAATTGATATAGGAGTATAATTGGAGTTGACAGGTAAAACGTATTTCTAAGCCAAGATTTTTTCTATATTTATGAACAGACAGTATATAAGGTCATTGGGTGGTATAGCTTGTTTTTTTAAATCAAAATAAGGTGGGCTATGAAGAAGACCGATGGTTAAAACGCGTTGCCCAAAGCCTTAGGAATGTTCAGCTTGTTCAGTCGGTGTGGAAATAAAGTGATGACTTTGGAGTAAAACTCTGGAGTGCCGGTGTCTCCTTCACGAGTGGTGTGGAAAGAGATTCTTAAATATTCACGGAGCCTGCATCCGGAGCCTAGCACCAGCTGCGTAGGCGGTAGAGTCAGCCATAGCAGGACGCTTTTAGGAGAATATATATATATATATATATATATATATATATATACATATATATAGCTTCCCCCCACCCACCATACCAGTCCCCAAGCCAACCCCCTAGCTCTCATCCGAACACCACCCTGCTGGCGTCAATGCTGCCCTTGGTTACATAGCAGACCGAACATTTTAGTCCCTGCGAAAATGTTTGCAAGTACCTATGCTCTAAGTTAAGCCTGTCTGCTCTGTGCCAAGCTACCAGAGGATTGAGCACAAGAGTTACTTTGGAATTTGCCTGTGTCTCCGCTTGGCAAGGATTGTGGTTTCAGCTTGAGCAAGGTTTCACCCCAATCCACCTAACCAGAGACCCAAATTCTTAGACTATCCAGTTGCAGTTATGCTCTTTAACCGTCCTTTTCTATTTCCTGTGGATGCTGTCACAAGGCATTGAAACATCACACCTCAACTGTAATATCTTATTACAGTGTTAACGCGACTCGTTTTAGGCCAATGAATCTCTTGACCCTGATTGAAGACACCTTAGGACGAGATAGCTAATCAGCATGTCAATCAATATGTCAATAAGGTCATCAATGTTTACCAGAATAAGACAATTCACTTTAGTCAAAGACATTAATAAAATTCAGAAACCACCATGACCTTGCAGTCATGAATAACCACACCAATTTAGTATGAATTTTGTGACATTTATTCCCTATTGATTACAATTCTTCTATCAAGTTTATTAATCTCAAAACCAAGAAGCACTTTAGCATAGTCACAATATGGCAACTCTGATAAGATTTCATCAAAGCAAGAATCACAAATATTAGAACATAACACGGCGTCAACATTAGGTTATCCTTAGCAGAGTAACATTAGCGCATTATTCAACAAAGCATACATTCAATCATTTGTCTATTTGCGTCAGTTTAGTGAATCCTTCTCCTAACCTCGATTTAGCATTGGCATGTTGGACTTCATGCAAAACAATTTAGTAACACCAATTTGGAAAACATCTAACTATGGTCTCTGTCAAAAGAGAAGCAGTTGGTACCTAGAAAGGAAAAGCAAACAGACAATCACAATTTCATTGTCATATAGTTACCCTCCGTATTAGGTCAGCACTCAGGTTCAGTCTTCATCCTCAGCACATCAGTTGATTCGCCATCGGCCAGGAATTCAGCAAGTCGGGGAAAAAAGGGGCACATCCCTCTTAAGGAGGTAAAGTGCAAACGGGCAATATAAGGCAAGAATGGTTTTAAGAACCAAACAGCAAAGTCTCTACACAGAGTGACAAAGTGTCTGGGTCATAACAAATCACATCAGCATCTCCCTAACTCTCCTAGCCTCCTATTCTCTCCTGTTCTGATTTACTTCCTGGTGTCAAGGGTTTTTATCCCATTTTCGTTGTACATTCTCCTAAAATTTGGTTGGACAAGGGGTTGCACCCCACTATCTTTAACCAATTGTCTTCAAATTAGCTCATCGAATTTGTCACCCCATAACAGTTCTCATGTATTTTATTGGTCCTTATGATTGACGTCTTCAGCGGGTGGAATGTCCGGTATGATTTCATCCTCTCGTGGTCTTTTGCACATCTTCAGTCATTGGCTCCATTGTCTGTACCGGTTCAGGCGACCTTGTACCTACGGGTGATCTACAGTGTTGCATTCAGCTAAAATGTTTCTACAAGCAAGACGAATTTCATGAGAACGGATCTACTACAGTTACATTCAGCTTCTAGCTTTTGGAAAAAACAAGAGTTCATGTCCTTCAGCGAGTCAGGACAGTGCACGTTAGAAAAACACATTTAATATGAGAGTCAGACAGCTAGGCCTCGACTTATGCTAACTAAGGCCTAATGATTTATTAGCAAAAATCTAACATATAGGTTTTCAATAGTAATGCAAAATCACTTTTTAATAAAGCATTTCATAATTATTAGTCAGTTTTATTATTCCCCGTATACATTGGCGGCCAATCCCCGTGGGCACATTTTCACGCATGCGTTTAACAAAAATACATTAATACATTTTCTATGCAGCGTTATTATACATTAGTTCATAGTCTTTTCATGTTAATATTGATAATATAAGCTACGCTTTCTCAGTCCCTCCTCTGATGACACTTGTCATCACACAAACCTTTCCCTTCTTAACCTTTCACTTTTCGCATTATGTGCATTTCAACATCCTGCCCTTTGTGTGAGCTTTCCCAAATTTCATTGAACATTTTCTCCCTTTCATTTAGTTCATTTCTTTTACTTGTTTTGTCAGATTTCTTTTAATTCTTTCATTAACTTTGCATGATAACCATAATCCCAATAAACAAATCAGGACAATCAATAGACCCCCTAATATTTTTGCGAGAACCCTGTTCCAAATATTACTAAACCAACTCCCTACTCTGGTGATTCCTTTCCCAATTGTCTCCCAAACTCCAAGTTCCTTCAGGTCCTTCAAATCTGCACTATCTCTTGTTAGGTTAGTAAGCATACCTCTAATCTTTTTGCTGTTATCCGGTATGAATGCACAACAATGGTGCTCATTAAGCATCTTACAGACTCCGCCACTCTTTGCTAAAAGAATGTCTAAAGCAAGCCAGCTTTGAAGAGTCATAGCTCTTTCTGCAGCAAGATCAGTATCCATCAGGAGTATAGCCCCTGTGAAGTTTGTCAGCATGTTATCCACATTAGTAGACAGCTTTCGAATCTTTATGGAGTTTAAGATAACCCCTACTGAAGGAATTATGGCTCCAAATATGTCACCAACGACAGCAGCCGCAGTCTCTCTCTTTTGTCTAGTATGATGTAATTCAGACATTTTAGGAATTTGTTTTAAGTCATCAATCTGGTAAATTAAAACTATTCCCAAATAACATGTCCCATACCATCCTTTAGGAAGAAGGTAATACGCATTAAGTCCACATATATAATAGATCCCAGGGATCCCTGGATCCTGTCCATTTAACATGAACTTCCATTTACTCTGAAACAAAAACACATGCCTGCATTCACTTGTTCCCACAAATAAAGTGTCATGCTCAGATTTCGGGCAATATATACAAAGCCTACCTACCTGTAATGCATCTATAGTTAATTTTCCCTGTGTCTTTATTGCGGTGTAAGCATAATCATTTGCAAGCGTGCGTTTCTCTAATCCCTTTTCTAGCCTTTCCTTTAATGCCTTTTGTCCATCATCAGTGTGATCTAAGAAGCTCTTCTCTACAGATGTTAGTAAGCAGGTTAGATTTTTGCGGTGCGCATAAGCTGTCTCAAATGTCAGTGTTGGCTCAAAGAAACCCCTAACTAATTTTATGCCATGTTCTTTAGCTAATTTATTTAGAAACTCAATCACAGGCACAAAGGAAAACACTACATCTAAGTTAGAGTAGAAGTATTGCACATGTTCTTGATCATAGAATCTTGTTAACAGCAAACTACAGCTTATCCCATAAGTTAATGGCAGACTATGATAAGTAACCCCTTCTTCTACTGATGAAGGAATCTTTGTGCACACATAGCAATTCTTTGCATCCATTGTGTCAACATACTCATTCAACAAGCGACAGAAGACATTAGTAGAGAGCTCCCCTTTTGGATTAGTTTCCCCATGCAAGTGTTTTGCATCCTGCTCAAATTTCTCCCATAGTGTTAGTGTAGCAGTCTCAGAATTTGTTAGTCACTTTCTTATCCATCCATGGCATTCCCACAATCACACCTATAATTATTATTGCACACACAATACCTAAAATAGCACTTAAACAACAACACATCCTACCCTTATTACTATTACCTTTAGTGTAGCCCATGATCTGTAAAGAATCAGATAGCAGAGTAATACAAAACAATCAACTTGAGAATGATATAAAAGCTCTTTTTTTTTCTTTTCTTTCAATGCAAAGTCTTTCTTTCTCTCTGCGAGTATTTACAGCGTTTCACTCACTCCAGGACCCCTTTTGTCAAATCAGGTTAGCAGCTTGTCATAATCGGTTTTTCAGAGTCAATTCATGTTAACAGTGTCACATCCGGTAATTTATCAGTCTCTTTTCCCAGCTTTTCAGCTTTCGATTTCAATTTTAACACTGTCTCTTTCTTAGGTTGAATTCAGGTGCCGTAGTATTGACCTGGAACCTCTTGATCAAAACAGAACACCAAGAATTCTTGTTGCCATTCAGCTGATGTTGCATATGCCCATTCAGGACCTGCGTACCTTCTGTTTGCAACTCTCTTTCTTTTCAGTTTGCGTTCACTCTGCAACTCTGCTTCACTGAGATCTGCTTTTCTGGTTGTGTCAACTTCTTCCTCTATTGTTTCACAAGGGATTACTTTCTCTCCTGCAGCTTGTGGCTTCGGCCAGTTATCCCCTTTATGTGTTTTCTTTTTGCTTGGCCTTTCAGGACGTTGAACAGAGCCCTCCTCTTGTGCTATGGTGTTTTCTCTTGATGGACCTGCAAGCGGCTCAGGAGGAGTCGGTGCACTTTGACCTCCTTCTGCCTCTTCCCCTTCAGGGTCTGTTACAGGCTCAACTTCAAACCCACATCTGTCTGCTTCTGGGAGAACCTCTCTTTGCTTTGGTTCACCTGTTACCTCAGCTGAGATAGGCTCACTGTCACCCCTCTGGAACTCACTTTGAGTGACTAAGCCGTCCTCCACAGGCTCTCCTTCAGTCTCAGTTCACCTATGAATACTCTCTGGCCCTGAGACTTCCTTTTCTGCAGCTGTTGTTTTGGACACTTTAAGTTCCCCGTCAGTCGGACACGTCACCTTCTTTGTGTGACTGGCATGTATCCAATTTGGAAGACCTGCACATTTCACAGCAGTAGTGGTTGTCAGTATCACTTGATTTGGCCCCTTCCAACGCAACTTCCTCACGTGTTTCTTGGCAACAACCCTGTCACCGGCTTTCAGGCTATAACCTGGATCACTTATCGGTGGCAAGTGGTAGCCTCCACCTGGTGAGAAAAAGAGCGACCACATCAGTGTGATGCTATTAATTGTGTGTGACCAATGAATTTGTGTTTCACCACTGCGCATATTAGTTGCTCAATGTTCACCAGTAGCACATTATGGGGGTCATTACAACATTGGCGGTAAAAGCCACTTACCGCCGTGCAGAAGACCGCCAACACACAGCCGCGGCCGCGGAATTCCACCACAGCTATTATGACCCACATCCCGAAATCCGACAAAATTCAGACACCCACACAAGTCCGCCACACGAAAGGTCAGTGATATACTGGCAAAAACAAATCCTCCACCATCACGCCAACAGAAATACGCCCACACTATCATGACACACGAATCCTTGCGGCGGTCTTTCAACCGCGGTATTCCATTGGCGGTGCACACCGCCGCGCTCAAAATACACACACCCTTCCAAAACACAGCCACATTGGACAATTCGAAATACACACACCTGATACACAAACACACACCACTCCCACACACCCATTACAATAGAAAACACACACCCACATCACCCACAAACCCCTACGACCACAATTACCAAGAGAAGGCCAGAGAGAGACACTACAAACAACTACAAAGCATCCACAGGCACTCCACACCATCACCCACACAACTTCCACGCACAAAACACCACACACCACAACATATCACCACACTTATCACTACATACACCACCCCACACATCACCTACATCACCCCATGGCACGGCAAAGACACCCCAGGTTCTCGGAGGAGGAGCTCAGGGTCATGGTGGAGGAAATCGTCCGGGTAGAGCCACAGCTATTTGGATCACAGGTGCAGCACACCTCCATAGCTAGGAAGATGGAGCTATGGCGAAGAATAGTCGACAGGGTCAACGCAGTGGGACAGCACCCAAGAAATCGGGACGACATCAGGAAGAGGTGGAACGACCTACGAGAGAAGGTGCGTTCCGTGGTCTCCAGACACAACATCGTGGTACAGCGGACTGGCGGCGGACCCCCACCTCCTCCCCCACAACTAACAACATGGGAGGAGCAGGTCTTGACTATTCTGCATCCTGAGGGCCTCGGAGGAGTCGGTGGAGGAATGGACTCTGGTAAGTCAAATCTTAACTATCATAACCCCCACCCTACCTGCATGCTATCACAGACCCCCACCCTCACCCCCTCCCCTATCACTCCAACTCCTCACAAATGTACTAATAACACAAACCACTCATCCCAACCCCAAGCCCTGCATGACACAACAAAGCATGGACACCCATCACTAAAGCATGCCCACTGCACATACCCATAACCCCCCTCAACCATCATCACACAAGCCCCCACACAGGATGTAGGAAAGTACCATCTTGCCTGGCATGTTACCCTCATATTTCACTGTATATATGTTGTTTTAGTTGTATGTGTCTCTGGGACCCTGCCAGCCAGGGCCCCAGTGCTCATAAGTGTGGCCTGTATGTGTTCTCTGTGTGATGACTAACTGTCTCACTGAGGCTCTGCTAACCAGAACCTCAGTGGTTATGCTCTCTCTTTGCTTTCCAAATTGTCACTAACAGGCTAGTGACCAATTTCACCAATTCACATTGGCATACTGGAACACCCTTATAATTCCCTAGTATATGGTACTGAGGTACCCAGGGTATTGGGGTTCCAGGAGATCCCTATGGGCTGCAGCATTTATTTTGCCACCCATAGGGAGCTCTGACAATTCTTACACAGGCCTGCCACTGCAGCCTGAGTGAAATAACGTCCACGTTATTTCACAGCCATTTACCACTGCACTTAAGTAACTTATAAGTCACCTATAGGTCTAAGCTTTACCTGGTAAAGGTTGGGTGCTAAGTTACTTAGTGTGGGGGCACACTGGCACTAGCCAAGGTGCCCCCACATTGATCAGGGCAAATTCCCCGGACTTTGTGAGTGCGGGGACACCATTACACGCGTGCACTATACATAGGTCACTACCTATGTGTAGCGTCACAATGGTAACTCCGAACATGGCCATGTAACATGTCGAAGATCATGGAATTGTCACCCCAATGCCATTTTGGCATTGGGGAGAAAATGCCATGATCCCCCGAGTCTCTAGCACAGACCCGGGTACTGCCAAACTACCTTTCCCGGGGTTTTCACTGCAGCTGCTGCTAACCCCTCAGACAGGTTTCTGCCCTCCTGGGGTCCAGCCAGGCTTGGCCCAGGAAGGCAGAACAAAGGACTTCCTCAGAGAGAGGGTGTTACACCCTCTCCCTTTGGAAAAAGGTGTCAGGGCTGGGGAGGAGTAGCCTTGTTCCACAGGTACTCTCGTCCGGAAATCCATCATTGTTGCATTGCTGGTGTTGGTCTTCCTTGCAGAATTCCCCTATCACGACTTCTGTGCTCTCTGGGGAACTTAGGTGCACTTTACACCTACTTTTCAGGGTCTTGGGGTGGGCTATTTTTCTAACCCTCACTGTTTTCTTACAGTCCCAGCGACCCTCTACAAGCTCACATAGGTTTGGGGTCCATTCGTGGTTCGCATTCCACTTTTGGAGTATATGGTTTGTGTTGCCCCTATACCTATGTGCTCTCATTGCAATCTATTGTGACTGTACATTGCTTGCATTGCTTTCTATTGCTATTACTGCATATTTTTGGTATTGTGTACATATATCTTGTGTATATTTGCTATCCTCATACTGAGGGTACTCACTGAGATACTTTTGGCATATTGTCATAAAAATAAAGTACCTTTATTTTTAGTATATCTGTGTATTGTGTTTTCTTATGATATTGTGCATATGACACCAGTGGTATAGTGGGAGCTTTGCATGTCTCCTATTTCAGCCTAAGCTGCTCTGCTAAGCTACCCTTTTCTATCAGCCAAAGCTGCTAAACACCTCTTCTACACTAATAAGGGATACCTGGACCTGGTGCAGAGTGTTAGTACCCCTTGGTACTCACGACAAACCAGGCCAGCCTCCTACACAGGAGTGCTAGCACTGGGGTACACGTTCACCCACCCATTGCACACCATGACACACACAGATGCAATAATCATGCTTTTACACCCCTGCAGGACCACTACCCAACGTCACCAGACAGGAGGGTCCAGACATCTCCACCCCACCCACAGAAGAGGCCCACAGTGATGACAGCAGCTCTGTCCAACTGGATCCAGATGACCAGCCCTGACCATCATGGGCCTCGGGACAGTCGGTTCCCCACACCCAGTCACAGGCCACCACAGAGCTTCCACCCTCTGGTAACAGCAGCAAAGCACCCACCCAGCGGGCCCATACCTCTGTCCCCAGGACACGTCAATCAGCTGTGTGTCCACTACTACAGGGAACCCAGGCTAACCCACCACCCCAACAACAACAGGGACCTGGGGGCGGCAGTGGTAGTGGGCACACGGTCCAGGGGACGGAGGCCCAGGAACACAGGGGAACTGGGAGGGCTGCTGTGCGACAGGGGGCGGACATGCCTAGGGATCCCACTGTCCACGAGGCCCTCTCCTCCATCATGGGAGCATACCACCACTCCCAGGAGACGATGGCAACGGTCCTGGCCAAGTTTCAGGAGACCCAGCACCTGCAGGAGGAACAGTATTTGGGGTTCAGGGAGGAACTCAGAACCATCAGCACCGCCCTGGGCACCATCGTAGGGGTGCTGAAGGAGATACTTAACACCAGGAGGGACACTGTGGCACTCCAAGGGGCCCCTGACACTAGCATGGATGATGAACTGCCCACCACCTCCGCCGGCGCTAGTGGACAGGAGGCACCACCACAGGACCACCACACCAGCACCCCACCCCCTGCAGACGGAGAACCACCCCGCAAACGGTCCCTGAGATCCAGGAACAAGACAGAGCACGATGCCAAGACCCCCGCCAAGTAATGAGACCACCCTGATTGTCATCCTACTGTGCCACTCTGTAACCCTGTCCATATTGCAACTGCCCCAGCTCCACTTCCTATGCCCATATGGGCAATGCACCTGTGAGACTAATAGACTGGACTCTGCCATGGACATTCCTCCACCATCACCCCTCACCATTTTACAACCCCCCTCCAATATTGAGCACTGCAATAAACACCCTTGAAGCACAAAACAATCTGGAGTCAGTCTGTGATTTCGAAAATGTGTATTAGCAATGACAGTAGAAAATGTGTTCACAAATGTAATGTCAACATACCTATGTCACACATCTCAAGTCCATGAGGAATCTAAGCAGATGACACACGTTGGAAACCACACCTGTGAAACCGTTATGGAAATGTACAACTCAGTTACCATGTACTGGTTGAAATCGACAGACAGGATAGAGGTAGAAGTGTTAAAGTACTTGTAGTAGGCAGGAATGTGTTCTCACCTGTGTGTCACTAGAAATATTGCTCGATAACTGAGTCCCTGTTGTCAATGTCTTCTTTCTCTGCTTCCTCCTCATCACTGTCCACAGGCTCCACAGCTGCCACAACACCGTCAACTGGACCTTCCTCCTGCAGAAAAGGCACCTGTCGTCGCAAAGCCAAGTTGTGAAGCATACAGCAGGCCACGATGATCTGGCACACCTTCCTTGGTGAGTAGAATAGGGAACCACCTGTCATATGGAGGCATCTGAACCTGGCCTTCAGGAGGCCGAAGGTGCGTTCAATCACCCTCCTAGTCCGCCAATGGGCCTCATTGTAGCGTTCCTCTGCCCTGGTCCTGGGATTCCTCACTGGGGTCAGTAGCCATGACAGGTTGGGGTAACCAGAGTCCCCTAATAGCCACACCCGGTGCCTCTGGAGTTGACCCATCACATAAGGGATGCTGCTATTCCGCAGGATGTATGCGTCATGCACTGAGCCAGGGAACATAGCATTTACCTGGGAGATGTACTGGTCTGCCAAACATACCATCTGTACATTCATGGAATGATAACTCTTCCGGTTCCTGTACACCTGTTCACTCCTGTGGGGGGGGGGGGAAGAGCTACATGGGTCCCATCAATGGCACCTATGATGTTGGGGATATGTCCAAGGGCATAGAAGTCACCTTTAACTGTACGCAAATCCTTTGCCTGAGGGAAAACGATGTAGCTCCGCATGTGTTTCAGCAGGGCAGACAACACTCTGGACAACACGTTGGAAAACATATGCTGGGACATCCCTAATGCCATGGCCACTGTTGTTTGAAATGACCCACTTGCAAGGAAATGTAGCACTGATAGCACCTGCACTTGAGGGGGGATTCCTGTGGGATGGCGGATTGCTGACATCAGGTCTGGCTCCAACTGGGCACACAGTTCTTGGATTGTGGAACGGTCAAACCTGTAGGTGATGATCAAATGTCACTCCTCCATTATCGACAGGTCCACCAGTGGTCGGTACACCGGAGGATTCCGCCATCTCCTCACATGTCCCAGCGGACGGAGCCTAGGAAGGACAAGAGCGAGCACAGAGTCAAACAACTCAGGGTTATGTGCCCACAGTCTACACAGAACACCATTCATATACAGAATCTGGCCTGTATTTGTGTTGTGCAACAAGGCCTAGCTCTGTGTGACGCAGTTGTGAATTAGGCCATGTGGGCCCCTGAAATGGCGGCTGCCTGACCTCTAAAGTGGGACAATGGGAAGTGAGGTAACTGCGCTTGCGTTGTACACCGTCGCGGTAGGCGGTCGAAGACCGCGGCTCAATGCTGCATTGGTTAACATTGCACCCTATGGGTCCCAGGAGCCAATGATGATGTACGCCGGCGGTGATGGTACGCACCGCCGCGGATGTGACCGCCGCGGAAGTGACCGCCATTTTCTAGCTGTTCAATCACTCGATACCTGACACCCGACAGGAGAGGACCTACACTGCAATTGCTGCTGTGACCTCGGTGTGGAAGAGACAATGGCTCGTGCGTCTGGGGAAAGGGCCCCTGCCTTTACTGCAGAGGAGTTGGAGAAGCTCGTGGACGGTGTCCTCTCCCAGTACACGCTACTCTACGGTCCTCCAGACCAACAGGTAAGTACACAGGGAGCACGTTATATGGGCTATGCCTGTGTGGAGAGGGCTGGTTGTAAGAATGAAGGGGGCAGAGTTCTGCGTGCATGAAGGACTGTGAATGCATGTGCCACATGGCAAGGGTAGGGATGTGGGCCACTCACTTAGACGGTGCAGTTGGTAATGACTTCTCTTCTTCCCCTGTACATGTCATGTAGGTCAGCGCCCACCAGAAGAAGGATATTTGGCATGCCATTGCCAAGGACATCCGGACCCTGGGGGTCTACCACAGACGGAGCACCCACTGCCAGAAAAGATGGGAGGACATTCGCCGCTGGAGCAAGAAGATGGTGGAGGCTCAGCTGGGGATGGTCTCCCAATGTGGGAGGGGTGCCCGTCGCACCATGACCCCCCTGATGTTCCGGATCCTGGCGGTGGCCTACCCTGAGTTGGATGGGCGCTTGAAGGCATCACAGCAGACACAAGGGGGTGAGTACACTCTCATTCAGTGGACTTTGCGTGCAGTGAAGGTGTCTGGGTGGGGGAGGAGGGCTGTGAGTTTCCCTAGGCCAGGGCGAGTTCCGTAGGCTAGGCCCCTCCGTAATGCAGGCCATGTGGCACCCCACCCCAGCTCTGTAGAGTGCCAAGTACAGGTATACATGCCCCTGTGTCATCTATGTGTGCAGATGTCGACCATAGCCATGTAGGCCATATCCCAGGAATTGCATCTGTAGAGCCCAACAGCGCGACGTAGTGCAGGGGGCTGCTGTGTCTGTATTGTCCGCCAACAGTAGCGGTAATCTATGCACTCAACCTGTCTTTCTTCTGTCGTCCCCCCCCTTTTTGTGGTCTCCCTGTTCTTGTGTGCATCAGCATCATCAGGCGGAGGTACAGTGGCACCGGAGCACGAGGGAGCTGCATCCCACATGGCCATGGAGGGCCACACCACTGACTCGGAATACACCAGTGGGACGGAGGGTGAGGGGAGCTGCACGGCGGTCACAGGATCTGCAACCAGCGACACAGACTCGTCCTCCGATGGGAGCTCCCTTGTGGTGGCGGCAACATCTGTGCCCCCCACTTCTACAGGTACAGCTGCCACCCCCCCTACCAGCACCACCCTCCCAGCAGCCCCTCAACCTTTGCCCTGTGCCCGCTCACCCAGGAGGGTGGGCATCACCTTCGCCCCAGGCACCTCAGCCCCTGCCCCTGTCACCTCTGCTGCCCTCAGTGAGGAGGCCATTGACCTCCTCAGGTCCCTCACTGTTGGGCAGTCTACCATTTTGAATGCCATCCAGGGTGTATAAAGGGAATTGCAACACACAAATGCATTTCTGGAGGGCATTCATTCTGGTCAGGCTGCCCTTCATCGAACCCTGCAAACTCTGGCCTCAGCACTGATGGCAGCCATTGTCCCTGTCTCTAGCCTCCCCCCTCCAACTTCCTCCACCCAGACCCAATCCCCTGTACCCCAGCCTATCCCAAGCACACCATCAGACCAGCCTGCACACACCTCACCACACAAGGGAAGCTCAGGCAAACATAAGCACCACACATCCCACAGGCACTCACGCAAGCATCACACACATACAGACACCAACATCCACTGCCTCCACTGTGTCCCCCTCCTCGTCATCTCCCTCCCAGTCTCATCTACACTCTCACCTGCATGCACTACCACTACAGCCACTACGTCCTGCACCAGCACACCCACCACCACACCCCGCTCACGTGCAGTCACCACCCCCACTCCCATTTACACGGCCCCTGTGTCCTCTCCCAGTGTGTCTGTGACGCCTCCTCCGAAGATACACAAATGCAGGCACCCACCCACCCAACAGCCCTCCACCTCACGACAGCCTCCAGCGTATGCACCTTCACCCAAAGTCACCAAACGTACACCTCCTACAGCCACTACCTCTTCCTCCACTCCCAAACCCCCTCCAGCTATCCGTCCCAGTGTTCCTAAGAAACTTTTCTTGGCCAAGCTTGACCTCTTTCCCACACCCCCTCCAACTCATAGGTCCCGTACTAGCACCTCAGCCAAAAAATCTACGGGACCAGTTGTGCCTGTTGTTACAGGTATGTGGAGTGCACCGGCCACCAGGCCAGCCAGTGTGGCACGGAGCCACAGCACAGCCAGTGCCCCCCTGTGAAGCACCAGAGGTTGGACAGTGCCCGGCGGGAGAGGGGGAAGACTCCAGCCAGCAAAGCCGCTCACAAGGGTCCCGGGGGGAGTGTCAACTCAGCTGTGACTCCTCCCAAGGTGGGGAAGGGGCAGAAGAAATCTCCAAAGTCTGGGAGGAGCAGCACGGCGGAGAAGACCGCCATCATCCCTGCTGGCCAGGAGGCCACCGCCAGAGTCACTGCCCAGGAGGCCAGCACAATCGTCACTGGCCAGGAGGCCACTGCCAGAGTCACTGCCCAGGAGGGCAGCCCAATCGTCACTGCCCAGGAGGCCACCGCCAGAGTCACTGCCCAGGAGGCCAGCCCAATCGTCACTGGCCAGGAGGCCACCGCCAGAGTCACTGCCCAGGAGGCCAGCCCAATCGTCACTGGCCAGGAGGCCACCGCCAGAGTCACTGCCCAGGAGGGCAGCCCAATCGTCACTGCCCAGGAGGGCAGCCCAATCGTCACTGGCCAGGAGGCCACCGCCAGAGTCACTGCCCAGGAGGCCAGCCCAATCGTCACTGGCCAGGAAGCCACCGCCAGAGTCACTGCCCAGGAGGCCAACCCAATCGTCACTGGCCAGGAGGCCACCGCCAGCCACAGCCCAGCTGGCCCATGAAGGACCGCCAGCCACAGGCCTGCTGGGCAATGAAGGACCGCCTTGGCAAGCACCGCTGGGCAGGCCAGGGACCGCTGAACAGGGCAAAGACCGCCATGGCAAGCACTGCTGAACAGGTCAGAAACTGCCAACTCAAGCACCGCTGAACAGGGCAAAGACCGCCATGGCAAGCACCGCTGAACAGGGCAAGCACTGCTGAACAGGGCAAGCACTTCTGAACAGGGCAAGGACCGCCAAGTGAAGCACCGCTGAACAGGGCAAGCACCGCTGAACAGGTCAGACACTGCAAACTCAAGCACCGCTGAACAGGGCAAAGACCGCCATGGCAAGCACCGCTGAACAGGTCAGAAACTGCCAACTCAAGCACCACTGAACAGGGCAAAGACCGCCATGGCAAGCACCGCTGAACAGGGCAAGCACCGCTGAACAGGGCAAGGACCGCCAAGTGAAGCACCGCTGAACAGGGCAAGCACCGCTGAACAGGTCAGAAACTGCAAACTCAAGCACCGCTGAACAGGGCAAAGACCGCCAAGTGAAGCACCGCTGAACAGGTCAGAAACTGCAAACTCAAGCACTGCTGAACAGGGCAAAGACCGCCAAGGCGAGCACCGCTAGCCCATTAGCGGCAGGGGCAGTGACGCAACTGGGACCGTCACAGGGTGAGTGCTGCACTCTGGGCACCAGTCCCCCTCCAGAACCAGTGGAGACATGCATCCACTCCGTCTGTCCTGCACAGAATGAAGCACTCTGGGCACCAGTCCCCCTCCAGAACCAGTGGAGACATACATCCACTCCGTCTGTCCTGCACAGGATGAAGCACTCTGGGCACCAGTCCCCCTCCAGAACCAGTGGAGACATGCATCCACTCCGTCTGTCCTGCACAGGATGAAGCACTCTGGGCACCAGTCCCCCTCCAGAACCAGTGGAGACATGCATCCACTCCGTCTGTCCTGCACAGGATGAAGCACTCTGGGCACCAGTCCCCCTCCAGAACCAGTGTAGACATGCATCCACTTGAGAGACTGTGGCTTTGCACTCCCCAGGATAAAGCAGTGGGAAAACCACCCACTTGTGAGACTTGAGAGACTGTGGCTTTGCACTCCCCAGGATAAAGCAGTGGGAAAACCACCCACTTGTGAGACTTGAGAGACTGTGGCTTTGCACTCCCCAGGATGGTACAGTGGGCAAACCACCCACTTGTGAGACTTGAAAGACTGTGGCTTTGCACTCCCCAGGATGGTACAGTGGGCAAACCACCCACTTGTGAGACTTGAGAGACTGTGGCTTTGCACTCCCCAGGATACATCAATGGGCATGGAGCCCCCTCGTGGATCTGACGTGGTGCACTCATCCGGCTGAGGTGTCCCCCTTCCCTTCCCCCTGAGGTGCCTGTTGTATTTCTATCTGATGCCCCTGCAGTGTTCTCTCTATTTTGATCAGGTATCTAGTGTGGGCCTTGCCCATGCATTTTGGGCCCAGTGGTCCACAGACAATGAATGGTGCATTACCTGCACTACTAATCGTCGTGTATATTTTGTTTAATGTGTATATATATATATATATATATGTGTATATATTTGGTTACTGTATTTTGATATATTACAATGGTTCAACTCATTTCCTTTGGTCTTTGCATTCTTCCGGGGGGGTGGGGGTTGTTACTGTAATGTTTGGATATGCATTGGTGTGTGTGTTGTAGTGGGTGAGGGTCAGGGTGGGGGTTGGGATGTTGGTTGTGTGTGTCCCTGTGTTTTTCCCTCCCCCTCCCCTATGTCGTAGGTGCAGTACTCACCGTTGTCTTCGCCGCCGGCGTTGATGCTCCTCGTTGATGAGCAGCTAGACTATCGCAGGGAGAATATGGAGTTCCAGCTCCATGGTGCCCTCTTTCCTCGTGGAGTGTGTAGAGGTGAGCGTTTTCCCTTTGAAATGGCTGTTTCCGCCGTGTTTTTATCTGCGGTGAATCGGCCCCGGAAAAGGTGGCGGATTGGTAGGTTGTGATACTGTGGGCGGTACATTGTCCTCCGCCTGTCTGTTGGCGGTGATCGCAAGCTGTTTGTCTGTACCGCTGTGGCGGTCGGAGTGTTAAAGTGGCTGTCTTTGTTGGCGGTTTCTGCCACGGTCATAATTCCAATTTTTTTACCGCCGGCCTGTTGGCGGTTTTACCGCTGCTTTAACACCGACCGCCAGGGTTGTAATGACCCCCTATATGTTTTATTCAGTTTAGCCGCCTATTGACTTTGACGTGGCATTAGTCATTACATTTTGTATTCAGCTCAGCTGCCTATTGGCTTTGACATGGCATTATCCATTACATTCTGTATTCAGTTTAGCTGCCTATTGGCTTTGACATGACATTAGACATTACTTTTGATATTCAGCTCAGCTGCCTATTGGCTTTGACAAGGCATTAGCCATTACATTCTGTATTCAGTTTAGCTGCCTATTGGCTTTGACATGGCATTAGCCATTACATTCTGTATTCAGTTTAGCTGCCTATTGGCTTTGACATGACATTAGACATTACTTTTGATAGTCAGCTCAGCTGCCTATTGGCTTTGACATGGCATTAGCCATTACATTCTGTATTCAGTTTAGCTGCCTATTGGCTTTGACATGACATTAGACATTACTTTTGATATTCAGTTCAGCTGCCTATTGGCTTTGACATGGCATTAGACATTGCATTCTGTTTTCAGTTTAGCTGCCTATTGGCTTTGACATGACATTAGACATTACATTTGATATTTAGGTTAGCTGCCTATTGGCTTTAACGTGGGGTTAGACATTGCAGTTGAGACATTACAGATGATAAGAGCACGTAGATTTTGTGTTTACCTTGCAATCCAGTCTGAGAGCGGAATTGCTCAGGAGAACTGGCGACTTTCCAAGGTTGTTCGGATCTCACACTGAGTTTGCTTTTAAGGAGGACTCTGGGCTACAGTGAGTTAGATTTGAATCTGCTTGACTTCAGGCTGGAGCTAGACGTCAATTGCCAGTCTCCCGTTTGGGTAGAAAATCTCTTTCTTGCAGTTGACCAGAATCATCAACTTGCAGACCCCAGAAAGATGAAGCTTTAGGCCCTACCGCCTTGCCCATATGGTGATGAATTTGACTTTTATGCTTTGCTTTGCAGTTATGACATATATTTGCTGTGTACATTGCAACTGAGAAGTACTTTGATATATTTTGCTTTCATTGCTGCGATTACTTTTAAACGTGGGCTTCCAATCTACTAATTTCGTCTCTCAGGAACTTGTGGGTGGGGAATTAATAATAATAAATGTCTTCTTTGAATTCAGAAGTGCATTCCAGAGAGGTTCTGTAAGCTCCGATAAGAGATAAGTGGGAAAGCAGAACATTATGGCTTAGTCGGCAGTTTTGGGAGTCAAATTGGTGGATTTCTTAGTGCACAATTTAAAAGTGTAATTGTTTTTTGTTGTTTAGAGAATTACAGAAGCACGGCAGACCATGTTTGAAAATGCATGTGAAGTTAAACTGCCTGATGGTGCTGTGAGAAACATGTTTTCTTGCTGTGATAAAGCATATTTAGAAAATGTGCCTTTTGAAAGCAATGATGTTACTTTTGTTCTGGTCAGAAGAGTTTGGATACATTTATCTGCTTACAGAAAAATGCAGGAGAAATGTAGGCAGTTATGTGAAAACAAGAATTTACGTGAGCAAATTAGCCAGAACACATTAATGCAAGATAATGCTGAAAGCTATAAAACTGCTGTTTTAGAAGAATCTGGCTTTTCTCATTCCATTAATGAGGGGGTTATGACAGCTGTGAGCCAGTCTGAGCCTCCGTGTGAGCCGGGCTTTTTGGCAGTTGAAGTGCATTCCTTAACTGATAACAGGGAGAACAGTGCTCAGAATGTTATTTACAGACCGCTTCTGCAAAGAAAAATTAATTATATGGCAGAGGTGCCGTCGCAAAATGTGCAGTTACTGGCAGATGTAAAACAAAAGATTTTAGAGTTTCTTACTGTTTGCACTAAGCAAGAGACACCGAGTTTCCTTAGCTTGTTTGATTTTTGGAAACAGTATAGCCCTCATCTGAGTGAAATCTTAACACTTTGGTATAAAGTCACTAGGAAAACATATAAGCACCTGCACGCTTTTAATTTTGCAAATGAAATAATTCAGACTTTAGGTTTCTGCGCAGTGCAAGAGGGAAACACTGATTTACATGTAAATCAGAAACAGGGGAGGAAAAGAGTATCCCTGCAAGACAGGGCTAGAGTCACTGCAGCCCTACATGAACAGGTGCCACAAGCCCCTTTTCAGGATGTGGAGAGGTTGCAGAGAGTACCACAGGTAAAAGAGTCACCAGTGACATTGAGTGCACCGTTTGAATTCGTGTCCCCTGAGGATAGAAAGCATGTTTGTTTGACTAATGATTCATTTACTGAAAAGTTGTTTTCTAGGACAGGAGAAGGAACGGCGTTGTACAATGTGTGTCAGATTATAAAGCAAGAGCTGCTTGAGATGTGTCATTTTTACACTGATTCTTGGTTCACTGCCAATGGTTTAGCCGTTTGGTTTTCCACATGGCTTAACATAACATGGTTCAATTGCCTTGCAGATGTTAAAGAGAAAAATTCAGAGTCTGAAGTGTCCACCCAGAATTCTGACTTAGTGGGGATGGCTAAGTGGGTGTACCAGAAATGTGGACAGCTGGGAGAAAAAGCCACTTACAGGTGGGCAGAGATGAGAGAGATGCACATTCCCCTAGATTTGACAAAAACTGTGCAGAACGCACAAGAGCAATCTGTCCCACAAACAGTCAAAGATCAGTTGGGGAGAGGAAAGTTACCAGGACAGATATGGCAAATTGATCAGGTTTTAGGGCGAGTGATTGCTGCAGATTACCAAGGAGAAATCAAAATTATGCTGATTACTAGAAAATAATCTGATTCATTCATACAAATTTGAGACAGAATGGCCCAACTTGTCAAAAGGGCAGTGAATGGAGGTTTGGTAAAGAAGGAGTCTGCCCCAGCCCTTCTGACAGTGCAAGAAAAGGGAAGCTGTGGTGCAGCAGATAAAAACCTCAGTGCTGAGGTGTGGGTTGAATGCCCAAGTGACCCTCCAGAACCTGCAGAAATAATAACAAAGGGCCCCAAAAACGTCCTGCTGATTATAAAACAGGGAAAAGAGGAAGGGTACATTTCAAATGACAAATGTTATTTGCAAGAAAAGTCATACTTTTTTCTTTTGCAGATCCTACCACGTTTCGCCACTGTCCCTGAGTGTGCTGTGTGGTCTTCCTTCGGGTGTGTGCGTGTGGGGTCGGGGAAGGGACCGAACCCCCGACCTGAACCTGATTGAGTAAAGTGCAAGCACCATGGATCCATTTTGCGCAACTGGCACCTTCAGTTCAAATTCAACTTGTTTGATTACATTCTTCCAGTGGAACTAAGCAACCTTAACAGTTAACTGTCTGTGTTTTTTCGTGTGGAACTCTGACTTTCACTTACCTTCCAGCAAACCTTTCAGGTGGACCGTGCACCTTTACATGAGTAGAACTCATGCTACATCAAATTGCTATTTTAGATACACTATTATCTCAATCAGAGTATATATGTTTCAATCTTTTCTGTGTAGATGTATCTGATATGGAAGGTTATGAGATCAATATGTTAATCCACTTCCATTGCTCTACAGTGATTGCTTTTATCATTCAAATCTGATTTGCTGATAATGTTTTTTTTGTGCTGATGTTTTTTTGTTTTTGTTTGAAATAAGAGGTGTGTGAAACAAAATTTCATTGGTCATAGGGTGGAATGTGATGCTATTAATTGTGTTTGACCAATGAATTTGTGTTTCACCACTGCGCATATTAGTTGCTCAATGTTCACCAGTAGCACATTATGGGGGTCATTCCAACCCTGGCGGTCGGTGTTAAAGCGGCGGTCAAACCGCCAACAGGCTGGCGGTAAAAAAAAATGCAATTCCGACCCTGGCGGAAACCGCCAACAGAGACCGCCACTTTAACACACCGCCCGCCACGGCGGGACAAACAAACAGCGCGGCAGTCACCGCCAACAGACAGGGGGGAGACAATGTACCGCCCACCCTATCACAACCCACCAATCCGCCACCTTTCCGGGGCGGTAGCCCCGCCGATAAAAACACGGCGGAAACAGACATTTCAAACAGAAAACGCTCACCTCCATACACCCCACGAGGAATTTGGACAGCATGGAACCCGAACTACACATCCTACCAGCCATTGTCTTCCTGCTCCTCTACCAGGAGCACGAACGCCGGCGCAGAAGACAACGGTGAGTACTGCACCTACGACACAGGGGAGGGGGAGGCAAAAAAATTATGGGGACACACATATGCAACACACCCACCCTCACCCTCAACCACTACAACACACACATCAATGCATAGCAACACATCACAGTTACACCCCTAAACCCCCTGGAAGAATGCAAAGGCAAAAGGAAATGATTATAAATATAGAATTATATTGTAAGACTGAGTAGAAAATATATCACACATCTATAACTTTATATACATAAATTGTCCAGTCCGATATGTCCATCAGCCATTGTTCGTGGACCACTGGGCCAAAACACATGGGCAAAGCCCACACAGGATACCTGCCTCCAACGGAGAGAACACTGCAGGGGCATCAGATAGGAAAACTACAGGCACCTCAGGGGGAAGGGAAGGGGGGGCACCTCAGCCAGATGAGTCCACGACGCCAGATCCACGAGGGGCCTCCATGGCCACTGTGCCATCCTGGGGAGTGCAAAGCCACAGTCTCACAAGTCTCTACAGTGAGTGGGTTGCCCACTGTGCCATCCTGGGGAGTGCAAAGCCACAGTCTCTCAAGTCTCTACAGTGGGTGGCTTGTCCACTGCCATATCCTGGGGAGTGCAAAGCCACAGTCTCTCAAGTCTCCCAAGTGGGTGGGTTGCCCACTGTGCCATCCTGGGGAGTGCAAAGCCACAGTCTCTCAAGTCTCTACAGTGGGTGGCTTGCCCACTGCCATATCCTGGGGAGTGCAAAGCCACAGTCTCTCAAGTCTCCCAAGTGGGTGGGTTGCCCACTGTGCCATCCTGGGGAGTGCAAAGCCACAGTCTCTCAAGTCTCTACAGTGGGTGGGTTGCCCACTGTGCCATCCTGGGGAGTGCAAAGCAACTGTCTCTCAAGTCTCTACAGTGGGTGGTTTGCCCACTGTTCAATCCTGGGGAGTGCAAAGCCACAGTCTCTCAAGTGGAAAACAGTCTCCACTGGTACTGGAGGGGGACTAGTGCCCAGAGTGCTTCGTGCAGCCCTGCCCGACACAGATGCGGGCTTGCCCCTTCCGCCAGTGGGCCAACGGTGCTTGAGATGAAGGGCCCAGTGAAGCGGTTCTTGAGACGGCGGTGCCCAGTTCAGCGGTGCTTGAGACGGCGGTGCCCAGCGGAGCGGTGCTTGAGATGAAGGGCCCAGCGGAGCGGTGCTTGAGATGAAGGGCCCAGTTCAGCGGTGCTTGAGATGAAGGGCCCAGTGCAGCGGTTCTTGAGACCGCGGTGCCCAGCGGAGCGGTGCTTGAGATGAAGGGCCCAGTTCAGCGGTGCTTGAGATGAAGGGCCCAGTTCAGCGGTGCTTGAGACGGCGGTGCCCAGCGGAGCGGTGCTTGAGATGAAGGGCCCAGTGCAGCAGTTCTTGAGACGGCGGTGCCCAGCGGAGCGGTGCTTGAGATGAAGGGCCCAGTTCAGCGGTTCTTGAGACGGCGGTGCCCAGCGGAGCGGTGCTTGAGATGAAGGGCCCAGTTCAGCAGTGCTTGAGACGGCGGTGCCCAGCGGAGCGGTGCTTGAGATGAAGGGCCCAGTGCAGCGGTTCTTGAGACGGTGGTGCCCAGCGGAGCGGTGCTTGAGATGAAGGGCCCAGTTCAGCGGTGCTTGTCCTGTTCAGTGGTGCTTGCCTTTGCGGTCCTTGCCCTGTTCAGCGGTGCTTGCCTTGGCGGTCCTTGCCCTGTTCAGCGGTCCTTGCCCTGTTCAGCGGTGCTTGCCTTGGCGGTCCTTGCCCTGTTCAGCGGTGCTTGCCTTGGCGGTCCTTGCCCTGTTCAGCGGTCCTTGCCCTGTTCAGCAGTGCTTGCCCTGTTCAGCGGTGCTTGCCTTGGCGGTGCTTGCCCTGTTCAGCGGTCCTTGCCCTGTTCAGCAGTGCTTGCCCTGTTCAGCGGTGCTTGCCTTGGCGGTCCTTGCCCTGTTCAGCGGTGCTTGCCTTGGCAGTCCTTGCCATGTTCAGCGGTGCTTGAGTTGGCGGTCCTTCATTGCCCAGCTGGGCTGTGGCTGGCGGGGCCCTCCTGGGCAGCTGAGCTGTGGCTGGCGGGCCCTCCTGGGCAGGTGGACTGTGGCTGGTGGGGCCCTCCTGGGCTGCAGTACCGGGCCTGTGTGTGTCCTCCTGCACACCTGTGATGGGGCTGGTGGGGCCCTCCTGGCCAGCTGGCCTGCTGCCGGACTTGTCGGGCGTGCTGCCCTTCCCACCCTTCCCTGCACGCTTGTGGCCCTTTCCCACATTTGGCGGTGTGCCAGGTGGCACCTCACTTCCTGACGGAGCCAATGTAGGGATTTTGGTCCCTGGGGTCTTTGGTTGCTCGCTCCGGGCACTGGCAATCTTAGGATGCTTTTCCGGTGGTGGGCTGGCCGTGCCTTGGCTCCTAGCTGAACTGGATGCCCTTGAGGGTGGGGGACTCCACAGTCCATGGACAACAGTCTTCACTAGTCCCGGTTTTGTGGTGGCTAAGGTGCTGATTGGAGTCTTATGAGATGGACGGGGTGGGGGAGTTGTAGGAAAGAGGTCAAGTTTGGAAAGGAAAAGCAATTTGGAAAGAGAGGGACGGGTAGGTGTAGTGGGTATGGGAGTGGAGGGAGAGAATGTGGTTGTAGGAGTGTGAAGTCTGGTGTCTTTGGGTGCAGGTGTTCGGGCTGGAGGCTGTCGTGAGGTGGATGGCTGTTGGGTGGGTGGCTGCCTGCGTTTGTGTAGTTTGGAGGAGGGGGTGACAGACACACTTGGTGAGGACACAGGGGACGTGTAAATGGTAGTGGGGGTGGTGACTGCACGTGTGCGGAGTGCTCTGGTGGGTGTGCTGGTGATGGACGTAGTGGCTGAAGATGTTGTGCATGCAAGTGTGAGTGGAGACGTCACAGGGAGGGAGGAGGGAGACGAGGAGGAGGGGGACACCGTGGAGGCAGTGGGTGTTGGTATGTCTGCATGTGGATGTTGCTTGTGTGAATGCTTGTGTGATGTGTGGTGCTTATGTCTGGATGAGCTTCCCTTGGGTGTTGAGGTGTGTGCAGGCAGGTCTGTAGGTGTGTCTGGGATAGGCAGAGGTACAGGGGATTGGGTCTGGGTGGAGGAAGTTGGAGGGGGGAGGCTAGAGACAGGGACAATTGCTGCTGTCAGTGCTGAGGCCAGAGCGTTGAACGATCGCTGATGGGCAGCCTGACCCGAATGAATGCCCTCCAGGTATGCATTACTCTGGTGCACCTCTCTTTGTACACCCTGGATGGCATTCAAAAGGGTAGACTGCCCAACAATGATGGTCCTTAGGAGGTCAATGACCTCCTCACTGAGGGCAGCAGGGGTGACAGGGGCAGGGCCTGAGGTGCCGGGGGCGAAGGAGATGCCCATATTCCTGGGTGAGCGGGCACGGGGCAAACGCTGAGGGGCTGCTGGGAGGGCGGTGCTGGTGCGCTGGGTGGCGGCTGTACCTGTTGTTGCGGGGGGCACGGATGTTGCCGCCACCACAAGGGAGCTCCCTTCCGAGGACGAGTCGCTGTCACTGACATCAGCACGAGTCCCCGCTGTGGAGCTCCCCTCGCCCTCCGTCTCACTGGTGAAATCCGAGTCAATTGCATGGCCCGCCATGGCCATGTGAGATGCAGCTCCCTCGTGCTCCGATGCCACTTCTCCTCCGCCTGATGATGCTAATGCACACATGAACAGGAAGACCACAAAAAAGGGGGGGAGGAGAAATAAAGACATGTTGAGTGCATGGATTACCGCTACCGTTGGCGGACAAGACAGACACAGAAGCCCCCTGCACTACGCCGCGCACTTGGGGTCCACTACGCAATCCGTGGGACATGGCCTACAAGCCTATGGATGACAACTGCACACATAGAGGACACAGGGCCATGGATACCTGTACTTGGCACCCTACAGAGGTGGGGGGCGGGGGAACAGGGCCATGCCTTACGGAGGGGCCTAGCCTACAGAAATCGCCCTGGCCTAGGGATACCCACAGCCCTCCTCCCCCACCCAGACACCTCCACTGCGCGCAAAGTCAGCAGAATGTATTTGTACTCACCCCCTTGTGTCTGCTGTGATGTCCTCACGCGCCCATCCAAATCGGGGTAGGCCACCGTCAGGATCCGGGACATCAGGGGGGTCAATTGACGACTGGCACCCCTCCTACATTGGGAGGCCATCCCCAGCAGAGCCTCCGCCGTCTTCCTGCTCCCGCGTCGGTTGTCCTCCCACCTCTTCCGGCAGTGGGTGCCCCGTCTGTTGTGGACCCCCAGGGTCCAGACGTCCTTGGCGATGGCACGCCAAATCGTGACTTTCTGGTGGGCGCTGACCTATGTGACATGTACAGGGAGAGAAAAATTGTCATCACCTTCTGCATGCTCGATGTGAGTGGCCCCCCATCCCCACCCTTGCCATGTGGCACATGCTCTCATCTGTCGTTTGATGCATGCCTCAATCGCTCCCCTCCCCACCATCTTTCATCCACCCGACTCAACCCAGGCATTGCCCACTAAGCATGGTCCCAGTGTACTTACCTGTTGGTCTGGAGGACCGTAGAGTAGCGCATACTGGGGGAGGACCCCATCCACAAGTTTCTCCAACTCCTCCGCAGTGAAGGCAGGGGCCCTTTCCCCAGTCGCATGAGCCATTGTCTCTTCCAGACCGAGGTCACAGCAGCACTTGCAGTGTAGGTCCTCTCCTGTTGAAGATCAGGTATCGAGTGATTAAGCAGATAGAAAATGGCGGTCACGCCCGCGGCAGTGCGTACCCCGGCAGTGCGTACCGCGACCGCTGGCGCACATCGTCATTGGCTCCTGAAACCCATAGGGTTCTATGTTAACCAATGCGGCTTAGCGCCGCGGTCTTCGACCGCCTACCAGCACGGTGTGCCACGCCAGCGCATTGACCTCACATCCCACTGTCGCATTTCACAGGTCAGGCAGCCGCCATTTCAAGGGCCCACATGGCCTAATTACCAACTGTGTCACACATACCTAGGCCATGCACCAACACTCATACAAGCCATTCAATGCATTGGGAATCGTGCTATGTGCAAGCTGTGGTTACGTACCTGTGGGTTGCTTGACTCTGTGCTCGCTGTTGTCCTTCATAGGCACCGTCCGCTGGGACATGCGAGGAGATGGAGGAATCTTCCCGTGTACAGACCGCTGGTGGACCTGTCGACAATGGAGGAACGACATGTCATACTGACATACAGGCTTGACCGAGCCACTATATAGGAACTGTGTGCCCAGCTGGAGCCAGACCTGGGGGGTCATTCTGACCTCGGCGGTAAAAGGCCCTTACCGCCAGTCAGAAGACCGCCATAACACCGCCGCGGCCGCGGTTAACCGCCACGGTCATTCTGACCCACAACGGCCAAACCTCCAAAATTCCGTCCTCCACTGCAGGCCGCCACATCAGCGGGCAGCGATAAACTGGAGATGACCAAACCTCCACCGTCACGCCAACAGAAATACGCCCATGCCATTACGACCCACGAATCCACACGGCGGTCATTCAAACGCGGTATTCCATTGGCGCTACACACGCCGCGGTCAGAATACACACACATCACCAAAACACAGCCACATTGGACAATTTGAAATACACACACCTGATACACATACACACACCACTCCCACACAATCAACCAACTATAAAACACACACCCACATCACCCACAAACCCCTGCGACCATAATTACTGAGCGAAGGAGAGAGAGACACAGCAGACAATCCAAAGCAAGACACACTGAGGCACACTACACCATCACACACACCACATAGTAGCACAAAGCACCACTCACCAACATACTTATCATCACATACACCACCCCACACCTCACCCACACCACCCCATGGCACCCCAAAGGCACCCACGCTTTTCGGACCAAGAACTCCGGGTCATGGTGGAGGAAATCCTAAGAGTGGAACCCCAGCTCTTCGGCTCGCAGATGCAGCACACCAGTATAGCTAGGAAGGCGGAGCTATGGCAGCGGATCGTGGACAGGGTCAACGCGGTGGGACAGCATCCCAGGAATAGGGAGGACATACGCAAAAGATGGAACGACCTACGGGGGAAGGTCCGATCGATGGTCTCCAGGCACAACATCGCGGTCCAGAAGACTGGCGGCGGACCCCCACCCACCCCTCCCGAATTCACATCGTGGGAGCAAGACGTCTTGAACATCCTGCATCCTCAGGGCCTCGCAGGAGTAGCCGGAGGAATGGACTCTGGTAAGTCCAATCTCAACTACTATATCCCCCCCACACCACCAGCATGCCAACCCACACCCCCACCCTCACCCCCAACCCCCCAGCACACATCCTCCCTGACAATGTCTCACCAGCACAACCCACCCATCCCAACACCAACTCCTGCATGCCAACACAAATCATGGGCACCCATCACCTAAGCATGACCACTGCACTAATCCCCCCCCCCTAACTACCCTCACAACACCTCCCTCAAGGGAATGCCTGCACTGGGGGACAACGGCACCCATAACACGCACGCTATTGCACACACAGAAACAATAACCAAACTATCTTACCCCATGCAGGACCCGAACGACAACACACCAGCCAGGAGGGTCCAGAAGTGTCCATCCCACCACCGGAACAGGCCCACACTGAGGATAGCAGCTCTGTCGACAGTGAACCTGATGACCAGCCCGGACCATCGGGGACCTCTGGGCAGTCGGTTCCTCTCAGGCAGCCACAGGCCACACCAGACCCGACCCCCTCTGCCAACACCAGCACAGCTCCCACCCAGCGGGCCCATGCCTCTGTCTCTAGGACAGCTCAATCAGCGGTGTGTCTGCCACTACAGGGCACCCAGGCTAACCCAACACCCCAACACCAACAGGGACCTGGGGGCAGTGGTAGAGGGCACACCGTCCAGGGGACAGAGGCCGGGGGAAACCGGGCAGCTCGGAGGGCTGCTGTGCGACAGGGGGGGGAGGAGAGGTCCAGGGAACCCACTCTCCAAGAGGCCCTCACCACCATCATGGGGGCATATCACCACTCCCAAGAAACGATGGCGACGGTACTGGCCAGGTTCACTGAGATCCAGGCACAGCAGGAGGAACGCTACATGGGGTTCAGGGAGGAGCTGAGAATCATCGGGACCGCAATGGGGACCATCGTCCTGGCCCTCAACAGGATAGAGGACGCGTTGCGGGACCATGGTGCACCACACAGGGCCCCTGTCACTAGCCCGGACCAGGAACAGCCTACCACCTCCGCCGGCGCTAGTGGACAGGAGGTCCCAACACCTCGACAGCCCCCCAGAACTCCACCTCATGCTGAAGAACAACCACCCCGTAAGAGGAGCCTGAGACCAAAAAAAAAGACAGAGTAGGATGTCAAGACCCCCGCCAGCAGGACATACCCCCTCAAGTCTTCCCACTGTCCCACATTGCCACTCTGTCCAACCATGAACTGCCTATGCTCCATCCTTCCACAGGCAAAAGGACAATGCACCTGTGAGACTGAGAACTGGACTCTGCCATGGATATTCCTCCACCCCCACCCATCACCCTTAGAATCACATGTACCGATATCTAGCACTGTAAATAAATCACATTTTGCAAACAAATCTGTTTTGAGTCATGCTGTATTATTAACAAATGTATTACATATTACTGTTCAATTTCTGTTCTGTCAATTAGTCATGACAACATACCAATGTCAATACGCTGTATTTCATGGGCGAACCAAGCAGAAGTCAGGAACTGAGTCAGACAGCACTGAGAAGGGAAGGGAAAGGCAAAAATTAATGAAAAACATCTGTGGGGAACTACAGAAAGTACAGATGCAGGAGGCTATAAGCAATTGTGAAATGGCGTGGGTGATTCTTACCTGTGTGTTACTGGAAATACTGTTGTATCACTCTGTCCCTATTGTCTGTGTCGTCCTCAGAGTCTTCCTCCTCTTCACTCTCCACAGGCTCCACGGCTTCTACAACACCACCATCTGGACCATCCTCCTGCAGGAAAGGCACCTGGCGTCGCAAAGCCAGGTTGTGGAGCATACAGCACGCCACGATGATATGGCACACCTTCTTTGGTGAGTACATTAGGGATCCACCTGTCATATGCAGGCACCTAAACCTGGCCTTCAGGAGCCCAAAGGTTCGCTCAATCACCCTCCTAGTACGCCCATGGGCCTCATTGTACCGTTCCTCTGCCCTGGTCTTGGGATTCCTCACTTGGGTCAATAGCCACGGCAGGTTGGGGTAACCAGAGTCACCTATTAGCCACACACGTTGTCTCTGTAGCTGTTCCATCACATAGGGAATGCTGCTATTTCGCATAACATACGCGTCATGCACTGACCCTGGGAACTTGGCATTTACATGGGAGATGTACTGGTCAGCCAAACAGACCACCTGGATATTCATTGAATGGTCATTCTTCCTGTTCCTGTACACCTGTTCATCGTCATTTGGGGGGACTAAAGCCACATGGGTCCCATCAATTGCACCAATGATGTTGGGGATGTGTCCAAGGGCATAGAAATCAGCTTTCACTGTAGGCAAATCACCCTCCTCTGGGAAAATGATGTAGCTCCGCATGAGTTTCATCAGGGCAGACAACACTCTGGATAAGATCTTGGAAAACATAGGCTGAGACATCCCAGATGACATGGCCACTGTTGTCTGGAATGAGCCAGTTGCAAAGAAATGGAGGACAGACAGAACCTGCACTAGAGGGGGAATTCCTGTGGGTTGGCGGATGGGGGACATCAGGGCTGGCTCCAGCTGGGCACACAGTTCATGGATGGAGGCTCGGTCAAGTCGGTATCGTAGTATTATGTTGCGTTCTTCCATTGTGGACAGGTCCACCAGCGGCCGGTACACGCGAGGATTCCTCCTTCTCATCGCTAGTCCCAGCGGACGGTGCCTAGGAAGGAGAATATGGAGTACAGAGTCAATCCACTCACAGGTACGTACAACACAGCTTGCACAGTACAGGTAAATGTATGGTTTGATATGTTTGTATGTGTGCCATTGCAAGGCCTAGGCCTGTGTGACGCATTAGAAATTAAGCCATGTGGGCCCTTGAAATGGCCGATGCCTGACCTGTGAAGTGGGACAATGGGATGTGAGGTCACTGCGCTGGCGGGGCACACCGTGGCGGTAGGCGGTCGAAGACCGCTGTGCGAAGACGCATTGGTTAACATTGAAGCCTATGGGTTTCAGGAGCCAATGACGATGTGCGCCGGCGCTCGCGGGACGCACCGCCGCGGTACGCACCGCCGCGGGCGTGACCGCCATTTTCTATCTGCTCAATCATTCGAGACCTGATCATCCACAGGAGAGGACCTATACTGCAAGTGCTGCTGTGAACTCGGTCTGGAAGTGACAATGGCTGCTGCTACTGGTGAATGGGCCCCCGCCTTCAGTTCAGAAGACTTGGAGAAGCTCGTGGACGGGGTCCTCCCCCAGTATGCGCAACTCTACGGTCCTCCAGACCAACAGGTGAGTACACTCAGTGCACATTGAATGGGTTATGCCTGTGTGGAGGGGGGGGGATGTAAGTTGGTGGGGTGTGGAGGGAATGGGGAGTGCAACGCACGACAGATGAGAGAATGGGAACCATGACAAGGTTGGGGGGGGGGGCATGTACTCCAAACATGCAGATATGTGACGGTTTCTCTTTCCCACCCTGTACATGTCAAACAGGTGAGCGCCCACCAGAAAAATGATATTTGGGGTGCCATCGCCGAGGAAGTCCGGAACTTGGGGGTCCACAACAGACGGGGCACCCACTGCCGCAAGAGGTGGGAGGACATCCGCCGCGGAACGAGGAAGACCGCAAGAACACTGCTGGGGATGGCCTCCCGACCTAGGAGGGGTGCCAGTCGCACCATGACCCCCCTGATGTCCCGGATCCTGGCGGTGGCCTACCCTAATTTGGATGGGTGCTTGAGGACAGCACAGCAGACACAAGGGGGTGAGTATCCGCACATTCTCCTATCTGTATGCGCATTGTAGGCGTCTGGGTGGGGGAGGAGGGCTGTGGGTGACATTAGGCCCGGGTGCTCTCTGTAGTGTAGTCCGCTCCCTTAGGCATGGCCCTGTGCCCCCGCCCCCCACCTCTGTAGGGTGCCAAGTGCAGCTACCCATGCTCCAGCATCACACATGTGCGCGTGTGTTGTCCCTAGACCTGTTTGCCTAGTCAGAAGTACTGAGTAGTGTACCCCAAGTTCGCGACTTAGTGCACGAGGCACCTGTGTCTGTCCTCTCCGCAAAGGGTATTGCTAAGGCATGCACTCAACTTTGTTTAATTTCTCCCCCCACCCTAAATCTTTGTCTTCTTGTGTTTTAGCATCATCAGGCGGAAGAGATTTGGCGTCGGAGCAGGAGGGAGCTGAAGGTCACCAGGCCCCGGTGGGCACTGACACAGACACCGAGGGCACCAGTGATCCGGAGGGCGAGGGGAGCACCACAACGGGGGCCGGTGGAGACACCAGCGACACGGACACGTCCTCGTTTGGGAGCTCCCTAGCGGGGGCGGCACCATCTGTGCCCCCCGCAACAACAGGTACAGCCGCCACCCAGCGCACCAGCACCGCCCTCCCAGCAGCCCCTCAGTCTTCGCTCTGTGGCCGCTCGGCCAGGAAGGCGCGCGTCTCCTTCGCCCCAGGCACCTCAGCCCCTGCCTCTGTTACCCCTGCTGCCCTCAGTGCGGAGCTCATTGACCTGGTGAGGACGGTCATTGTTGGGCAGACTACCCTTCTGAATGCCATCCAGGGGGTGGAAAGGGAGGTGCATCGGAGCAATGCCTACCTGGAGGGCATTCATTCGGGTCAGGCTGCCCATCAACGAGCGTTCACTGCTATGGCCTCAGCACTGACGGCAGCCATTGTCCCTGTCTCCAGTCTCCCTCTTCTATCTGCCTCCACCCTTTCTCTGTCTCCTGTACCTCAACCTATCCCATCCACACCATCAGACCAGCCTGCACACACCTCAACACCCAAGGCCAGCTCATCCAAACATAAGCACCACAGAAAACACAAGCATTCACCCAAGCAACACACAGATGCAGACATATCAACAGTCACTACCACCTCTGTGTCCCCGTCCTCCTCGTCTCCCTCCTCCCTCCCTGTGACGTCTACACTCACACCTGCATGCACCCCAACATCAGCCAGTTCTTCCACCACCAGCAAACCCTCCACTACAGTCCGCACACCTGCAGTCACCACCCCCACTGGCATTTACACGTCCCCTGTGTCCTCTCCCACTGTGTCTGTCACCCCCTCTTCCAAGACACATAAACGCAGGCAGACACCCAAACAACAGCCAACCACCTCACCACAGCCTACGTCCCAGTCACCTGCACTCTCATACAACCACATCCTCTTCCTCCACTTCTCTCACCACTACTCCTACCCCTTACCTTGGTCCCAAGAAAAATTACCTCTCCAGTTTTGACCTCTTTCCCTCCCCCGACCCACCCCCTCCAACTGGGAAAAGTCCCAAGGGCACCTCAGCCACCACCAGCCCAACTACTACAGTGCAAGTGGTGCATGGCATGTGGAGTCCACCCTTTGGCGGCAGTAACACTTCGGTGAGCAGCAAGGGGACAGCCAGCCCCCCCCCAGGCAAGAGGACCCGGAAATTGAAGGGCCGCCGTGAGCGGACAGAGACGGCTGCCCCCAAGGAGGTGACTCCGGCCACTTCACCGGCCACAGCAGCCAGGGGAGGCAAGGGCCCGAGAGCCCCATCTAAGGAGCGGAAGGACAGCAGGGCGGAGAGGACAACCACCAGGAGCGCGGAGCAGGAGGGCCCCACAAGCCCCATCCCGGCTGCAAGGGACGACACCAAAGGGCCCAGGACTCACTCCCCGAAGGGGCCTGACACAGCACGGTCGGAGGGCGACTGAGCAGGGTGTCCAGGCCAGGTATGACTCCCTTGACATACTGCAAGAGCCGTGCAGAAGAGCACCGCTGAACAGGGCCCCGCCGTGCAGAAGAGCACCGCTGAACAGGGCCCCGCCGTGAAGACAGGTACCGCTGAACAGGGCCCCGCTGTGAAGACAGGTACCGCTGAACAGGGCCCCGCCGTGAAGACAGGTACCGCTGAACAGGGCCCCGCCGTGAAGACAGGTACCGCTGAACAGGGCCCCGCCGTGCAGAAGAGCACCGCTGAACAGGGCCCCGCCGTGCAGAAGAGCACCGCTGAACAGGGCCCCGCCGTGAAGACAGGTACCGCTGAACAGGGCCCCGCCGTGAAGACAGGTACCGCTGAACAGGGCCCCGCCGTGCAGAAGAGCACCGCTGAACAGGGCCCCGCCGTGCAGAAGAGCACCGCTGAACAGGGCCCCGCCGTGAAGACAGGTACCGCTGAACAGGGCCCCACCGTGAAGACAGGTACCGCTGAACAGGGCCCCGCCGTGCAGAAGAGCACCGCTGAACAGGGCCCCGCCGTGCAGAAGAGCACCGCTGAACAGGGCCCCGCCGTGAAGACAGGTACCGCTGAACAGGGCCCCGCCGTGCAGAAGAGCACCGCTGAACAGGGCCTCGCCGTGAAGACAGGTACCGCTGAACAGGGCCCCGCCGTGAAGACAGGTACCGCTGAACAGGGCCCCGCCGTGAAGACAGGTACCGCTGAACAGGGCCCCGCCGTGAAGACAGGTACCGCTGAACAGGGCCCCGCCGTGAAGACAGGTACCGCTGAACAGGGCCCCGCCGTGAAGACAGGTACCGCTGAACAGGGCCCCGCCATGCAGAAGAGCACCGCTGAACAGGGCCCCGCCGTGAAGACAGGTACCGCTGAACAGGGCCCCGCCGTGAAGACAGGTACCGCTGAACAGGGCCCCGCCGTGCAGAAGAGCACCGCTGAACAGGGCCCCGCCGTGAAGACAGGTACCGCTGAACAGGGCCCCGCAGTGAAGACAGGTACCGCTGAACAGGGCCCCGCCGTGCAGAAGAGCACCGCTGAACAGGGCCCCGCCGTGAAGACAGGTACCGCTGAACAGAGCCCCGCCGTCTCAAGCACCGCTCCGATGGGCCCTTCCTGTCAAGCACCGCTCCGCTGGGCCCTTCCTGTCAAGCACCGCTCCGCTGGACCCTTCCTGTCAAGCACCAGGATGGCACAGTGGGCAATCCACCCACTGTAGAGACATTGAGAGACTGTGGCTTTGCACTCCCCAGGATGGTCCAGTGGGAAACCCACCCACTGCAGAGACTTGAGAGACTGTGGCTTTGCACTCCCCAGGATGGTACAGTGGGCAACCCACCCACTGTAGAGACATTGAGAGACTGTGGCTTTGCACTCCCCAGGATGGTCCAGTGGGCAGCCCACCCACTGTAGAGACATTGAGAGACTGTGGCTTTGCACTCCCCAGGATGGTACAGTGGGCATGGTGGCTCCTCGTGGATCTGGCGTCGTGGACTCATGTGGCTGTGGTGGCCCCCCCTTCCCTTCCCCCTGAGGTGCCTGTAGTTTTGACATCGGATGCCCCTGCAGTGTTCTCTCCAAAGGACTCAGGTCTCGTGTGTGGGCTTTGCCCTTGTTTCGCAGAACCTTGGCCCACGGACATGTTAGATTCGTAGGATGTGCAGGACTTGTTACTTCAGTGATACACTGATGTGTATATCTTTTTGGTTTTTGTAAATATTTTTCACGGTTGCTCAATTATTTCCAGGTGCTTTTTTTGTACATGAAAATTTCTTCAAAATTTGGTTGTGTCATTGTATTTTTAAAGGGTCTTTGTGTGGTGTCACTGTGACTTCCTGCTCTGCATTGGTGTGTACATATTGGGGGGGTCGCATATGTGTATGCCCATAACCTTTCTTCCTCCCCCCTCCCGTGTGTCGTAGGTGCAGTACTCACCGTTGACGTCTGCGCCGGAGTTCGTACTCGTGGTAGATGAGCAGGTAGACGAGAGCAGGTATGATGTTCAATTCGGGTTCCATGCTGTCCGGATTCCGCGTGGAGTGTGTCGAGGTGAGCGTTTTCCATTGGAAATGTCTGTTTCCGCCGTGTTTTTATCGGCGGTGCTCCCGCCCCGGAAAAGGTGGCGGATTGGTGGGTCGTGATAGGGTGGGCGGTACATTGTCTGCCGCCTGGCTGTTGGCGGTGACCGCCGCGCTGTTTGTTTGTTCCGCCGTGGCGGTCGGAGTGTTAATGCGGCGGGCTGTGTTGGCGGGTCCCGCCAGGGTCAGAATTGCATTTTTTTGACCGCCGGCCTGTTGGCGGGTTGGCCGCCGCTTTATCACCGACCACCAGGGTCAGAATGACCCCCCTGATGTCACCCATCCGCCAACCCACAGGGATCCCCCCTCTAGTGCAGGTGCTGTCAGTACTCCATTTCTTAGCAAGTGGGTCATTTCAAACAACAGTGGCCATATCATCAGGGATGTCCCAGCCTATGTTTTCCAAGGTGTTGTCCAGAGTGTTGTCTGCCCTGCTGAAACACATGCGGAGCTACATCGTTTTCCCTGAGGTGGGGGATTTGCCTACAGTGAAGGGTGATTTCTATGCCCTTGGACATATCCCCAACATCATAGGTGCCATTGATGGGACACATGTTGCTTTGGTCCCCCCCAGCAGGAGTGAACAGGTGTACAGGAACCGGAAGAGTTATCATTCCATGAATGTACAGATGGTGTGTTTGGCTGACCAGTACATCTCCCATGTTAATGCCAAGTTCCCTGGCTCAGTGCATGACACCTACATCCTGCGGAATAGCAGCATCCCCTATGTGATGGGTCAACTCCAGAGGCACCGGGTGTGGCTATTAGGGGACTCTGGTTACCCCAACCTGCCCTGGCTACTGACCCCAGTGAGGAATCCCAGGACAAGGGCAGAGGAACGTTACAATGAGGCCCATGGGTGGACTAGGAGGGTGATCGAGCGAACCTTTGGCCTCCTGAAGGCCAGGTTCAGGTACCTCCATATGACAGGTGGATCCCTAATGTACTCACCAAAGAAGGTGTGCCAGATCATCGTGGCCTGCTGTATGCTTCACAACCTGCCTTTGTGCCTCCAGGTGCCTTTTCTGCAGGAGGATGGTCCAGATGGTGGTGTTGTAGCAGCTGTGGAGCCTGTGGAGAGTGAAGAGGAGGAAGCCGAACAGGACGACATAGAGAACAGGAACACAGTAATACAGCAGTATTTTCAGTGACACACAGGTAAGAGTAGACACCAGCATATTACATTTACTTAATGACTCCTACCTCTCTACTGTCTGACTTTTTCCTCCAGTGTATGGTAACTGTGTTGTGACTTTCCCTTCGGTTTTCAGAGCTGTGGGCCCCACTGCCTGACATCTACTTTGTTTCCCCATGGACTACAGCTGTGTGACAGCGGTTTGTTACCATCACAATGTGAATGAACATTTTGGCACGGTCATGTCTAATACATTTGTTCTAAATCACAGCCAGACTCCAGATTGTTTTGTGCAATAAGTGTTTTTATTCAAGTGCTCTAAATTGGATGGGTGGTTGCAAATCGGTGAGGGGTGATGGTGGAGGATTGTCCATGGCAGAGTCCAGACTATCAGTTGCACAGGTGCATTGTCCAAATGCCTGTGGGAAGTGGAGCAGGGGCAGTTTTAGGTTGGACAGGGTGACAATGTGGGACAGTGGGTTGACAATCAGGGCGGTATCCTTTGCTGGCGGGGGTCTTGACATCTTACTCTGTCTTCTTCCTGGATCTCAGGGCCCACTTGCGGGGTGGTTCTCCTTCTGCAGGGGGTGGGGTTCTGGTGGCCTGTTGGTCTTGTGTTGGGGCCTCCTGTCCACTAGCGCCGGCAGAGGTGGTAGGCAGTTCTTGGTGCATGCTAGTGTCAGGGGCCCTTTGAGGTGCCACAGTGTTCCGCAATGTCGTGACTACCTCATTCAGGGCCACTACGATGGTACCCATGGCAGAACTGATGTTTCTTTGTTCCTCCCTGAACCCCATATACTGTTCCTCCTGCAGAAGCTGGATCTCCTGAAACCTAGCCAGGACCGTCGCCATCGTCTCCTGGGAGCGGTGGTATGCTCCCATGATGGAGGAGAGGGCCTCGCGGAGAGTGGGTTCCCTGCCCCCCCCCCCCCTGTCGCACAGCAGCCCTCCCAGTTCCCCTGTTTCCCTGGGCCTCTGTCCCCTGGACCGTGTGCCCACTACCACTGCCCCCAGGTCCCTGTTGTTGTTGAGGTGGTGGGTTAGCCTGGGTTCCCTGTAGTGGTGGACACACCGCTGATTGACGTGTCCTGGGGACAGAGGTATGGGCCCGCTGGGTGGGTGCTGTGCTGGTGTTCCCAGAGGGGGGAAGGTCTACTGTGGCCTGTGGCTATGTGAGGGGAACCGACTGTCCCGAGGTCCCCGATGGACCGGGCTGGTCATCTAGATCCAGGGAGACAGAGCTGCTGTCCTCACTGTGGGCCCCTTCTGAGGGTGGAGGGGACATTTGTGGACCCTCCTGCGCGGTGACGTGGCGTTCGGGTCCTGCAGGGGTATAAAAGCATGGTTATTGCTTCTGTGTGTGTCATAGCGTGCAATGGGTGGGTGCCCGTGTACCCCAGTGCTGGCATTCCTTTGTGGGGGCTGTTGTGACGGTGTTTGGGGGGGGGGGGTTTGTATGTGTATGTGCAGTGGGCATGCTTAGGTGATGGGTGTCCATGCTTTGTGGACGCATGCAGGGCTAGGTGTTGGGATGGGTGGGTTGTGATGGTGAGACAGTTGCAAGGAGTAGGATGTGATGGCGGTGAGGGTGAGGGTGGGGGTATGAGTTGGCATGCAGGTGGGGTGGGGGGGAGAAGTAGTTAAGATTTGCCTTACCAGAGTCCATTCCTCCGCCTACTCCTGTGAGGCCCTCAGGATGCAGGATGTTCAAGACTTGCTCCTCCCATGTTGTAAATTCTGGGGGAGGAGGTGGGGGTCCGCCGCCAGTCTTCTGCACCGCGATGTTGTGCCCGGATACCATGGAACGCACCTTCCCCCTTAGGTCGTTCCACCTCTTCCTGATGTCGTCCCGATTTCTTGGGTGCTGTCCCACAGCGTTGACCCTGTCGACTATTCTGCTCCATAGCTCCATCTTCCTGGCAATGGTGGTGTGCTGCACCTGTGCCCCGAACAGCTGTGGCTCTACTCATACAATTTCCTCCACCATGACCCTGAGTTCATCATCAGAGAACCTGGGGTGTCTTTGCGGTGCCATGGGGTGGTGTGGGTGATATGTGGGGTGGATTGTGTGGTGCTAAGTGTGGTGATGTGTATTGTTGTGTTGTGTGAAGTGCGTGCAAATATTGCTGGGTGACAGTGAATTGGGCGTCTGGGTGCTCGGATGTCTTTTCTCGGTGCGTGTTCACGAATCTCTAGGAGTGGAGGTTTGTGGGTGTGTGTTTTATATTTAATTGGGTGTGTGGGAGTGGTGTGTGTATGTGTCTCAGGTGTGTGTATTTTGAATTGTCCAATGTGGTTGTGTTTTGTAAGTGTGTGTGTATTTTGAGCGCGGCGGTGTGTACCGCTAATGGAATACCGCGGTTGAAAGACCTCCGCGTGGATTCGTGTGTCGTGATAGTGTGGGCGTATTTCTGTTGGCGTGACGGTGGAGGTTTGGTCATCGCCAGTTTCCCGCTGCCCTTTGGTGTGGCGGACTTTTGTGGATGTCTGTATTTTGGCGGTTTGCCTGTTGTGGGTCAGAATGACGTGGCGGTTTACCGCGGCCGCGGTGGTGTTATGGCGGTCTTCTGAACGGCAGTAAGCGCCTTTTACCGCCGAGGTTGGAATGACCCCCTATATGTTTTATTCAGTTTAGCCGCCTATTGGCTTTGACATGGCATTAGCCATTATATTTTGTATTCAGCTTAGCTGCCTATTGGCTTTGACATGGCATTAGCCATTACATTCTGTATTCAGTTTAGCTGCCTATTGGCTTTGACATGACATTAGACATTACTTTTGATAGTTAGCTCAGCTGCCTATTGGCTTTGACATGGCATTAGCCATTACATTCTGTATTCAGTTTAGCTGCCTATTGGCTTTGACATGACATTAGACATTACTTTTGATATTCAGTTCAGCTGCCTATTGGCTTTGACATGGCATTAGACATTGCATTCTGTTTTCAGTTTAGCTGCCTATTGGCTTTGACATGACATTAGACATTACATTTGATATTTAGGTTAGCTGCCTATTGGCTTTAACGTGGGGTTAGACATTGCAGTTGAGACATTACAGATGTCTGTGTTTTTCCAAGCTGTTTTCTTCACACCAGACCTCAGCTGATAAGAGCACGTAGATTTTGTGTTTATCTCGCAATCCAGTCTGAGAGCGGAATTGCTCAGGAGAACTGGCGACTTTCCAAGGTTGTTCGGATCTCACACTGAGTTTGCTTTTAAGGATGACTCTGGGCTACAGTGAGTTAGATTTGAATCTGCTTGACTTCAGGCTGGAGCTAGACGTCAGTTGCCAGTCTCCCGTTTGGGTAGAAAATCTCTTTCTTGCAGTTGACCGGAGTCATCAACTTGCAGACCCCAGAAAGATGAAGCTTTAGGCCCTACCGCCTTGCCCATACGGTGATGAATTTGACTTTTATGCTTTGCTTTGCAGTTATGACATATATTTGCTGTGTACATTGCAACTGAGAAGTACTTTGATATATTTTGCTTTCATTGCTGCGACTACTTTTAAATGTGTGCTTCCAATCTACTAATTTCATCTCTCAGGAACTTGTGGGTGGGGAATTAATAACAATAAATGTCTTCTTGAATTCAGAAGTGCATTTCAGAGAGGTTCTGTAAGCTCCGATAGGAGATAAGTGGGAAAGCAGAACAATCAGCCAGACCCTTGCAGTAGTCCAACACCATATCATCTGTGATATTCACAAGAGCATTTGCAGGTACTGCGGGCAATCTCATAGCTCTGCCCATTAGAATCTTGTGTGGGGATAGTCCTGTTTTCTTGTCAGGTGTGTTTCTCATTGACATCAGCACTAAGGGCAATGCATCTGGCCACTTCAAATTGGTAGCTGCGCACATTTTTGCCATTCTTGACTACAATGTACCATTCATCTGTTCCACTAGTCCTGATGCTTCAGGGCGATAGCTACAATGCAGCTTCTGCTCAATGTTTAATGCAGCACACAAGAGCTTAATCACCTCATTGTCGAAGTGTCTGCCCCTATCTGATTCTAAAGAGATTGGGAATCCGAAACGTGGTATTAACTCCCTAAGCAACAGTTTTGCTACTGTGAGACTGTCATTCCTAAGCTTCAATCCAGTGACTGAACACACACACAATCACCAACACATACCTCAAGCCTCCATACACAGGCATTTCAATGAAATCCATCTGCGTCCTGCTAAACGAACCTCCAGCTCATATTCACCAGAGTCCCTTTTCCTGCATTCATCTGCTGACAGATGATGCACCTGTGACAGATAACTTCTGGATGCTTGTCTGAATTTTGGATTGAACCAATCGATTTTGAACAACCTGATCATTGCATCTCTCCCAACATGTGCCTGTCCATGATAGAATCTTGCGAACTGTGACAAAAGACTGTTTGGCAAAACCATTTTTTCCTCATCTGAGACCCATAAGTCATCCGACCTCTGTACACATTACATTCTCTGCCAAGAGCGTTTTTCCTCCTTGCTAGCACGTCCCTGCAGTGATTTTAGCTCATCTAATGTGTCAACCACTCTTAATGCAAAGTTTAAGCATGTTTAATTTTCAGTTTCAGGCAACAATTCCCACTGATCTCGAAACGATATACAGTTCAATACTCAAAACCTTGCGACTTGATCTGCATAGCCGTTTCCCATTGACGCAAAGTCTTGTGACTTAACATGAGCATTGCATTTCACCACGGCAATTTCAAGAGGTAACTGAATCGCATGCAACAAGTCCTTAATCTTTTCACCATTTTTCACTGGTGAACCAGAAGAGGTCATGAAACCCCTCTGTGACCATAATTGGCCAAAATCATGTACAATTCCAAGTCCGTATCTGCTGTCTGTATAGATAGTGACTTTCAGGTTTTCAGCTGCGTGGCATGCCTTAGTAAGAGAAATCAATTCAGCCACTTGAGCAGAGTATATTCTTTCGAGCCAGGAAGCTTCTAAAATACCGATGATTGTACACACGGCATATCCAGCTCTCAGTACTCCTACTGAGTCTCTCAAGCTTGAACCATCAACAAACATAATGTAATCATTTTCTTCCAATTGGGTATCTTTAATGTCAGGTCTTGGTTTGGTGCATAGTTCTGTTACCTCAAGACAATCATGTTCTACTTCCTCGTTGTTATCAATGTCTGCATTATCAATAGGAAGTAAAGTTGCCGGGTTCAATACAGTACATCTCTTAAGGGAAACAATAGGTGACCCCAGTATGATTGTCTCATATCTAGCCAACCTAGCATTTGTCATGTGCTGCGTCTTGGTTCGGGTTAACAGAATTTCAACTGAATGTGGAACCATTACTGTTAAGGGATGTCCCATCACTATGCCTTCACACTGAGTAAGGCTTTGACCAACTGCTGCAACTGCACGCAAACAACCTGGTAAGGCTGCTGCGACTGGGTCCAAAGTAGCTGAAAAATATGCTACTGGGAGGTTTGCACCTCCATGGACCTGTGTTAAGACAGACAAAGAACAAGCATCACGTTCATGACAAAACAGTAGAAAAGGCTTCGTGTTATCAGGCATACCTAAAGCTGGTGCCCTGCACATGCTTTCCCTCAACTCCATGAATGCCTTCATCTCTTTCTCGAACATGGTTATGTTGCCCGGGTCATCCTTAACTTCTTTACCTGTCAACTTCACCAATGGTTTAGAGATAATCAAGAAGTTAGGAATCCACTGGCGACAGTAGCCCACCATTCCCAAAAACATCCTGACATCTCTCTTTGTTGTCAGGGGATTCATCTGCAGTATGGCTGTCACTCTTTCTTTGGATATTTTTCTCAACCCTTTCTCAATCAGGTGACCTAAGTACTTCACCTCTCTTTGGCAGTATTGCAGCTTCTATGGGGACACTTTGGCGGTCATTACAACATTGGTGGTAAAAGCCACTTACCGCCGTAGAGAACACCGCCAACACACCGACGCGCCTGCTGAAATCCACCACAGCTATTATGACACAGGGAACCCACACAAGTCCGCCACACCAAAGGTCAGTGATAAACTGGCGAAAACCAAACCTCCACCATCACGCCAACAGAAATACGCCCACACTATCACGACACACGAATCCACGCGGCGGTCTTTCAACCGCGGTATTCCATTGGCAGTACACACCGCCGCGCTCAAAACACACACACATTTACAAAACACAGCCACATTGGACAAATCGAAATACACACACCTGATACACATACACACACCCACATCACCCACAAACCCCTATGACCAGAATCACGGAGAGAAGGTCAGAGAGAGACACCACCATCAACAAACTAGCATCCACAGGCACACAACACCATCACCCACATAACTTCCACGCACCTCACACTACACACCACTACATATCAGCACACTTATCACCACACACACCACCCCACACATCACCCACACCACCCCATGGCACGGCAAAGACACCCCAGGTTCTCGGAGGATGAGCTCAGGGTCATGGTGGAGGAAATCGTCCGGGTAGAGCCACAGCTATTCGGATCACAGGAGCAGCACACCTCCATTGCTAGGAAGATGGAGCTATATGAAGAAGAGTAGTGGACAGGGTCAACGCAGTGGGACAGCACCCAAGAAATAGTGATGGCATCAGGAAGAGGTGGAACGACCTACGGGGAAGGTGTGTTCAGTGGTCTCAAGATACCACCTTGCAGTTCAGCGGACTGGCTGCGGACCCCCACCTCCTCCCCCATAACTAACAACATGGGAGGAGCAGGTCTTGGAGATTCTGCATCCTGAGGGCCTCGCAGGAGTAGCAGGAGGAATGGACTCCTGTAAGTCAAATCTCTCACTATTTCATCCCCCACCCAACCTGCATGCCATCACTTACCCCCACCCTCACCCCCACCCCCATCACTCCAACTCCTCACAAATGTTCCAGTATCACAAACCACACATCCCAACACCAAGCCCTGCATGCAACAACAAAGCATGGACAACCAACACCAAAGCATGCCCACTGCAAAAACCCATACACCCCCCTAAACCATCCTCACACAAGGTCCCACACAGGAATGCAAGCACTGGGGTACACGGTCAACCACCCATTGCATACCATGGCACACACAGATGCAATAATCATGCTTTTACACCCCTGCAGGACCCCTACCCAACGTCACCGCACAGGAGGGTCCAGACATGTCCACACCACCAACAGAAGAGGCCCACAGTGATGACAGCAGCTCTGTCCAACTGGATCTAGATGACCAGCCCGGCCCATCGGGGACCTTAGGACAGTCGTTTCCCCTGACACAGTCACAGGCCACTACAGAGCTTCCCCCCTCTGGAAACACTAGCACAGCACCCACCCAGCGGGCCCATACCTCTGTCCCCAGGACACGTCAATCAGCAGTGTGTCCACCACTACAAGGAACCCAGGCTAACCCACCACCTGAACAACAACAGGGACCTGAGGGCAGTGGTAGTGGGCACACGGTCCATGGGACAGAGGCACAGGAACACAGGGGAACTGGGAGGGCTGCTATGCGAAAGGGGGAGGAAAGGCCAAGGGAACCCTCTCTCCATGAGGCCCTCTCCAACATCATGGGAGCCTACCACCACTCCCAGGAGACAATGGCAACAATACTGGCCAAGTTTCAAGACCCAGCGGCTGCAGGAGGAACAGTATTTGGGCTTCAGGGAGGAAATCAGAGCCATCAATTCCACCCTGGGCACCATTGTAGGGGTGCTGAAGGAAGTACTCAACACCAGGAGGGACACTGTGGAACAACAAGGGGCCCCTGACAATAGCCTGGACGATGAACTGCCCACCACCTCCGCCGGCGCTAGTGGACAGGAGGCACCGCCACAGGACCAACACACCAGCACCCCACCCCCTGCAGAGGGAGAACCACCCCGCAAAATGTCCCTGAGATCCAGGACAAAGACAGAGAACGATGCCAAGACCCCGCCAAGAAATGAGACCACCCTGAATGTCATCCTTCTTTCCCACTTTGTCACCCTGTCCATCCTCAAACTGCCCCAGCTCCACTTCCTATGCCCATTTGGGCAATGCACCTGTGAGACCAATAGACTGGAGTCTGCCATGGACATACCACCACCATCACCACTCCCCATTTTGCAACCCCCTCCAATATTGAGCACTTAAATAAACACCCTTGAAGCACAAAAAAATCTGGAGTCAGTCTGTGATTTCGAATGAGTGTATTATCAATTACTGTGGCAAAAAGCTCTTACAATTGTAATGTCAACATACCTATGTCACACAGCTCTAGTCCATGAGGAATCAAAGCAGATGTCACACAGTGGGACCCACATCTCTGAAATCATAAGGGAAAGTGACAACTCAGTGACCATAAACTGGGTGAAAACGACAGACAGTAGAGAGGTAGTAATGTTAAAGTACATGTAGTAGGCAGGTTTGTATGCAGGTTTGTATACTTACCTGTGTCTCACTGGAAATATTGCAGGATCACCGAGTCCCTGTTGTCGATGTCCTCTTCTTCTGCTTCCTCGTCTTCACTGTCCACAGGCTCCACAGCTGCAACAACACCGCCATCTGGACCATCCTCCTGCAGAAAAGGCACCTGTCGTCGCAAAGCTAAGTTGTGAAGCATACAGCAGGCCATAATGATCTGGCACACCTTCTTTGGAGAGTAGAATACGGATCCACCTGTCATATGGAGGCACCGGAACCAGGCCTTCAGGAGGCCAAAGGTCTGCTCGATTATCCGCCGTGTTCGCCCATGGGCCTCATTGTAGCGTTCCTCTGCCCTTGTCCTGGGATTCCTCACTGGGGTCAGTAGCCATGACAGGTTGGGGTAACCAGAGTCACCTGCAAATGGCGAAGGACAACTGTTAGACACACACTAACCTGTAGGGATATCCCCAGACCCAGACAACCATTCCCACTGACTTGCTTCCAGGTGCTCACCTAATAGCCACACACGGTGCCTCTGGAGTTGACCCAACACATAAGGGATGCTGCTATTCCGCAGGATGTAGGTGTCATGCACTGAGCCAGGGAGATCTACTGGTCGGCCAAACATACCATCTGCACATTCATGGAATGATAACTCTTCCGGTTTCTGTACACCTGTTCACTCCTGCGGGGGGACCAAAGCCACATGTGTCCCATCAATGGCACCTATGATGTTGGGGATATGTCCCAGGGCATAGAAATCACCTTTCACTGTAGGCAAATCCTCCACCTGAGGAAAAACAATGTAGCTCTGCATGTGTTTCAGCAGGGCAGACAACACTCTGGACAACACGTTGGAAAACATAGGCTGGGACATCCCTGATGCTATGGCCACTGTTGTTTGAAATGACCCACTTGCAAGGAAATGGAGCACTGACAGCACCTGCACTTGAGGGGGGATTCCTGTGGGATGGCAGATAGCTGACATCAGATCTGGCTCCAGCTGGGTACACAGTTCCTGGATTGTGCCACGGTCAAGCCTGTATGTGATGATCACATGTCTCTCCTCCATTGTCCACCAGCGGTCTGTACACCGGAGGATGCCGCCATCTCCTCACATGTCCAAGTGGACGGTGCCTATGAAGGACAACAGTGAGCACAGAGTCAAACAACTCAGAGGTACGTACCCACAGCTTATACAGAACATGATTCATAATCCGAAAAGTGGCCTGTATGTGTGTAGAGTCTAGGCCTAGGTATGTGTGACGCAGTTAAAAATAAAGCCATGTGGACCCCTGAAATGGTGGTTGCCTGACCTCTAAAGTGGGACAATGGGATGTGAAGTAACTGCGCTGGCGCTGTACACCCTTGCGGTAGGCGGTCGAAGACTGCGGCGCAATGCTGCATTGGTTAACATTGGACCCTATGGGTCCCAGGAGCCAATGACGATGTACGCCGGCAGTGATGGTACGCACCGCCGCGGACGTGACCACCATTTTCTATCTGTTCGATCACTCGTTACCTGATCTTCGACAGTAGAGGACCTACACTGCAAGTGCTGCTGTGACCTCGGTCTGGAAGAGACAATGGCTTGAGTGTCTGGGGAAAGGGCCCCTGCCTTCACATCGGAGGAGTTGGAGAAACTTGTGGATTGGGTCCTCCCCCAGTACACGCTACTCTACGGTCCTCCAGACAAACAGGTAAGTACACTGGGAGCATGCTGTATGGGCTATGCCTGTGTGGATGTAAGGGGAGTGTGCGGCGTGCATGAAATGACGGTGAGTGCATGTGCCACATGCCAAGGGTAGGGATGGGGGCCAATGACTGTGATGGTGCAGTTGGTGATAACTTTCTCTTCCCTCTGTACAAATCATGTCGGTCAGCGCCCACCAGAAAAAAGATACTTGGTGTGCCATCGCCAAGGACGTCCGGACCCTGGGGGTCTGCCACAGACGGAGCACCCACTGCCGGAAAAGATGGGAGGACATTCGCCGCTGGAGCAAGAAGACTGCGGAGGCTCAGCTGGGTTGGCCTCCCAATGTGGGAGGGGTGCCCGTCGCACCATGACCCCCCCTGATGCGTGAGTGCCTGTGGGATGTGTGGTGAGCTTCCCTTGTGTGTTCACGTGTGTGCATGCTGGTCTGAAGGTGTGCTTGGGATAGGCTGGGGTACAGGGGATTGGGTCTGGGTGGAGGAAGTTGGAGGGGGGAGGCTAGAGATGGGGACAATGGCTGCCATCAGTGCTGAGGCCAGATTCTGAAAAGCTCGCTGAAGGGCCGCCTGACCAGAATGAATGCCCTCCAGGAATGCATTTGTTTGTTGCAACTGCCTTTCTACACCCTGGATGGCATTCAAAATGGTAGACTGCCCAACAGTGAGGGACCTGAGGAGGTCAATGGCCTCCTCACTGAGGGCAGCAGGGGTGACTGGGGCAGGGCCTTAGGTGCCTGGGGCGAAGGTGATGCCCACCCTCCTGGGTGAGCGGGCACGGGGAAAAGGCTGAGGGGCTGCTGGAAGGGCCGTGCTGGTAGGGTGGGTGGCGGCAGTACCTGTAGATGCGGGGGCACAGATGTTGCCGCCACCACAAGGGAGCTCCCATCAGAGGACGAGTCCGTGTCGCTGGTGTCAGCGCCTGTCCCCGCTGTGGAGCTCCCCTCACGCTCCGTCCCACTGGTGAACTCCGAGTCCGTAGTTTCGCCTTCCATGGACATGTGGGATGCAGCTCCCTCGTGCTCCGGTGTCACTGCTCCTCCGCCTGATGATGCTAATGCGCACAAGAACACGGAGACCACAAAAAGGGGGGGGAACGACAGAAGAAAGACATGTTTAGGGCATGCATTACCACTACCGTTGGCGGACACGACAGACACAGAATCCCCCTGCACTACGCCGCACTCTTGGGCTCTACTGTACAATCCCTGGGACATGGCCTACTAGGCTATGGACGACATCTGCACACATGGATGACACAGGGGCATGACTAGGTGTACTTGGAACTCTACAGAGGTAGGGTGGGGTGCCACATGGCCTGTCTTACGGAGGGACCTTGCCTACTAAACTCGCCCTGGCCTAGGGAAACCCACAGCCCACCTCCCCCACCCAGACACCTCCACTGCGTGCTAAATCAGCAGGATGAGAGTGTACTCACCCCCTTGTGGCTGCTGTGATGCCCTCAAGTACCCATCCAACTCCGGGTACGCCACCACCAGGATCCTGAGTCCTTTTGCTGTCTGTTCTCTTGGTGTCATTACTTGGGGAGTTCCTGTGAACCCTCCTCTCATTGCCTCTTGGGTCATTACTCCCTGATCACAGCAACCTCTGTAGAGTTCCAAGTACACCATGACCCCCCTGATGTTCATCACACACATGCATACAGACCAACATCCACTGCCTCCACTGTGTCCCCCTCCTCCTCGTCTCCCTCCTCCCTCCCAGTCTCGTCTACACTCACACCTGCATGCACTACATCTACAGCCACTACTGCCATCACCAGCACACACACAACCACACCCCGCTCATGTGCAGTCACCACCCCCACTACCATCCACACGTCCCCTGTGTCCTATCCCAGTGTGTCTGTGACGCCACCTCCCATGATACACAAATGCAGGCACACACCCACCCAACAGCCATCCACCTCACGACAGCCTCCAGCGCATGCACCTTCACCCAAAGTCACCAAACTAACACCTCCTACAACCACAACCTCTTCCTCCACTCCCAAACCCTCTCCAGCTACCCGTCCCAGCGTCTCCCAAAAACTTTTCCTGTCCAACCTTGACCTCTTTCCCACACCTCCCCACCCTGTCCATCTCCTAGGTCCCGACTCTCCAGGTCCCAACCTAGCACCTCAGCCACAACATCTCCGGGACCAGTGGTGCCTGTAGTCACCAGAATCTGGAGTGCACCGGGCAGCAGGGCAGCCAGTGTGGCACGGAGCCACAGCATGGACAGTCCCCCACCTGTCAAGCATCAGAAGTTGGCCAGTGCGCGGCGGGAGAGGGGGAAGACTCCAACCACCAAAGCCGCTCCCAGGGGTCCCGGTGGGAGTGTGGAGTCAGCTGCAACACCTTCAAAGGTGGGGAAGGGCCACAAGAAACCCGGCAAGTCTGGGAAGAGCAGCACGGCGGAGGAGACCGCCATCATCCCCACTGCCCAGGAGCCACCACCATCATTCCCGCTGGGACAGAGAGGACCGCCAGCACAAGCCCCGCTGGGCTAGAGAGGACTGCCAGCACAAGCCCCGCTGGGACAGAGAGGACCACCAGCACAAGCCCCGCTGGGCTAGAGAGGACCACCAGCACAAGCCCCGCTGGGACAGAGAGGACCGCCAGCAGCTGAGTCGCTGCAAAGGAGCCCGCCGCCTCAAGCACCACTGAACAGGGCACCGCCGCCTCAAGCACCGCTGAACAGGGCACCGCCGCCTCAAGCACCGCTGAACAGGGCACCGCCGCCACAAGCACCGCTGGCCCATGAGCTCCAAGGGCACTGACGCTACTGAGTCAGTCAGGAGCAGGATGAAGCACTCTCGGCATCAGGCCCCCTCCAGAACCAGTGGAGTGTCACATCCACTACCTCTGTCCTTAGCAGGGTGAAGCACTCTGGGCACCAGGCCCCCTCCAGAACCAGTGGAGTATCACATCCACTACCTCTGTCCTTAGCAGGATGAAGCACTCTGGGCACCAGGCCCCCTCCAGAACCAGTGGAGACTGTTATCCACTTGAGAGACTGTGGCTTTACACTCCCCAGGATGGAACAGTGGGCAACCCACCCACGGTAGCGACTTGAGAGACTGTGGCTTTGCACTCCCCAGGATGGAACAGTGGGCAACCCACCCACTGTAGAGACTTGAGAGACTGTGGCTTTACACTCCCCAGGATGGAACAGTGGGCAACCCACCCACTGTAGCGACTTGAGAGACTGTGGCTTTGCACTCCCCATGATGGAACAGTGGGCAACCCACCCACTGTAGAGATTTGAGAGACTGTGGCTTTGCACTCCCCAGGATTGAACAGTGGGCGTGTGGCCCCCTCGTGGATTTGGCGTCGTGCACTCAACCGGCTGAGGTGCCCCCCCTTTCCCTCCCCCTGAGGTGCCTGTTTTCTTGCTCTCTGATGCCCCTGCAGTGTTCTCTCCGTCATGGTCGGGGATCTTGTGTGGGCCTCGCCCTTACCGTGTGGGCCCAGTGTTCCACGGGCTTCATTGGAGCACTACCTGGACTACTAAGATTGGTGTATATTTTGTTTATGGTGTATATATATATTTTTGCGTACTTGATTTTAATATATTACAATGGTTACACTCATTTCCTTTTGTCTTTGCATTCTTCCGGGGGGATTGGGGGGTTTAACTATAATGTATAAATATGTATTTGTGTGTGTGTTGTAGTGGGTGGGGGTGTTGCGTGTTGTGTGTGTGTGTCCCTGTTTTTACCCTCCCCTGTGTCGTAGGTGCAGTACTCACCATTGTCTTCGCCGCCGGCGTTCGTGCTCCTGGTAGAGGAGCAAGAAGATGGGGGCTGGCAGGATGTGCAGCTCTGGTTCCATGGCGTCCGGATTCATCGTGGGGTGTGTAGAGGTGAGTGTTTTCCCTTCAAAGTCCTGTTTCCGTTGTGTTTTTGTCCGCGGTGAATCCACCCCGGAAAAGGTGGCGGATTGGTAGGTTGTGATACTGTGGGCGGTACTTTGTCTTCCGCCTGTCTGTTGGCGGTGACCGCCAAGCTGTTTGTCTGTACCGCTGGGGCGGTCGGAGTGTTAAAGTGGCTGTCTTTGTTTGCGGTTTTCACCACGGTCATAATTCCTATTTTTTTACCGCCGGCCTGTTGGCGGTCTTACCGCCGCTTTAAGACCGTCCGCCAGGGTTGTAATGACCACCTTTATGTCCATTCTTTCCCAAATGGTTCAGTAAGGCAATTGTATTGTACCTGCAGTCATCTTTTGTTCCGGATGCAATTAACAAATCATCAATGTACTGTACTAGAGTCGAACTGAAGGGCAGTTCTAATGACTCCAAATCTTTTTTCAGTATCTGATTGAAGATGGAAGGTGACTCAGAAAACCTTGGAGGAATTCTGCACCAACTGTACACCTTATCCAGGAATTTGAAACTGAAAAGAAATTGGCTGCCCTCATGAAGAGGCACCGAAAAGAATGCTTGAGACAGGTCCACAACTGTGAACCACTCTGCATCACATGGAACCTGAAACATAATCACGGCTGGATTAGGCACTATGGGGCAACATTTTACCACAATCTTGTTTATTTTTCTCAAATCCTGCACAATTCGAACCTTCACACAAGGCTTTTTCAGACTCATTATTGGTGAATTACAAGGGCTACTCAGCACCTCTCTCAAAACCCCTTGCTTCACAAAGTCCGCAACTATTTGCGCTATTTGAATGAGGACATCTTGTGCCATGTGGTACTGCGGTACCTGAGGAAACACTGCATTTGGTTTTACTTGTACTTTAACCGGTTCTACTCCTTTTATCAGTCCCACTTCCTTCCTGTCAGGTCCCACACCTTCTCTGTCACTGTTCCTTGCAGCTCAGGTGGCAAGTCAGTCACTGTAAGCAACAGGAATAAGGTTATCAAAGGGTATTCCTCATTTGCGGTATCCATCTCTAATTCTGGAAACTGACCATCGTCCCCTTCATCATCACTGTTTGTCTGCACCTCAATCGATTCATTGGAATAGGTAATTGAACACCTTGTTTTACACAGTGAGTCTCTTCCCAGTAGGGATACGGGACTGGAATCACAGACTACAAACTTGTGTAATCCCTGGAAGTTGCCAATTTCAACTTGGACTGGATCTGTAATCGAATTTGTCAGGAACTGATTTGCTACTCCTACCACCCTTATGGTAACCCCCAAAAGTGGTAATTTCTGAACCTCTGCACTTCTGACTGTAGAGTGTGTAGCTCTTGTATCAACTAGGAATGAAACCTTGTGACCCATCACCTTTCCCTCTACATAGGGACCCCTCTGATCTACCTCTAGGGACGCTGCAAGCCTGCACTCTTCACTGTCTGAACAATCATCCGACCATTCATCATTTATTCCATTCTCACCACGCAATGGGAACTGTTGTACTGTGTTATTTTGACACATCGTTTGACCTGTGACCTGTTGAGGAAGCATCACCTATTGCTGTCCCATTGGAGCTAATGGTATTTGCATTTGCTGTCTAGGTACCATGGGAATCTGCTGTTGTACCTGCTGCATCTGTGCTGGTTGAACACGCGGCATTTGCATTTGTTGCATGGGTTGTAACCCCTGCATCTGAACCATGTTACTCTGGAAGTTCTGATTTTGTCCCCTCATTTTTGGACCCCTCACATTTTGGAATGTACTGATATCATTGCTTTGTGGAACAAAACCATCCTGCACCACCATTGGGCATTCCCGCTTCCAATGCCCCACGCCCCTGCATGCTTAACATGGTGACACCTTTTTCATCCCCTGCACATCATTTTGAACTACAACAATATTCAAGTCTGGAATGCGGTTCACAAACCCTCCTCGACCTCTTGGTTGTGCCTGAAACATGCCATTGCCTTGCGGTTGCTGCTGTATCACCTGCTGTACTCCATTTCCCTGCATCCCTGCTTGCGCTGCCTTAATCTGCATCACCATCACCATCTCTTTCAACTTTCTCTGCTTCAACTCAATCTTGTCACTACAGTATTTCGCATACTACAACAGCTCGTCAATCGGCTTTGCTTGCCAACAGATCAAATGATTCTTAATCATCTGGCTAATTTCTGGTCTCAGCCCTTCAACAAACCTGAACACAAGATGATTCATGTCTTTCGGCTCAATGACCTCAGTGCTACTGTAATGTTTGAATGCTTTCAACAGTCTCTCATAGTAGGCATGAATCGACTCTTTGGCCTCCTGTGAGGTTCGATCAATTTTCTGCCAATCAGACACTTTCGGCGGCACTTTCTGCTTCAAAAACTCATTCACTTTATGATAATACTTCATCACCTCCTCAGATGGTGCTCCAGTCACCTTATCCCTTGCCGGCTGTTCTGTCGGCCTGTCCACACCTCTCTTGCATTCAAGCCATAAGTCAGGTGGAACTATAATTTCAAACAGGGTATTCAAGTCCTCCCAGAGACATTTTGCAAGCTTTACAAACCTATCTGTCTGCTGGTACCATTCTATCGGCTTCTCCCTCAACCTGGGATAATCATTTGTGAATGACAGGATGTCTCCTCTAGACCATGGTAAATGGACTAGAACCCCTCCGGCTGTTTCTCTCATTGGTAACATTTGTATTGTCCCCGTGTCCAGTGCGGCTTTAGCCTGCTTTGGTTCCAGACCATCTCCTTTCTCTTTATCTCTTTTCTTTGCCCATCTGTCTTCCAACTTCTCTAAGGCTCCCCAAATTTGAGCACTTTCCAGTATTTCTTTAAGATGCGCTTTCATTCCGGTAGATCCCATGTGTTCAAAGTCTTTAGACTCAAAGTCTAATCTGTAGCTTCTTTTCAAATGTTTAGTGTTCTCAATGTCTACGTTGTATTTATCCGCCAAGTTTGCTAACCTCTGGTGCACCTTGCTCACTTCTCTAGTTATTTTGGGGCACAAATACCTCAATTCTGCTTCCGTGTATGACTCTAATCTGTTCACCCCCATTGTCCCTTCAACTAACTCCATGGCTTCTACACCCAGTCTCACAAAATTCAGGTATTCATCCCTTTCTGACCTCTCTGCGGTCGTTGCAGTAGTCTGTGAAGCATTGAGCTTTTCTAACCACTCATTCAACTGTTGCGCGGAAAAGCCTTGCAACTAAATGTTTCCTGACTGCATTAATGATGTCTGTGTCGTATTTGTACTCATTATCTTTTGGGCCAGTACACCTAACCCTGCTTGCCTCATGGTCTCCAAAGGAGCCCCAATCGGACTAAGGTCTAACAAAGACCTGAGTCCCTTTGCTGTCTGTTCTCTTGGTGTCATTACTTGGGGAGTTCCTGTGAACCCTCCTCTCATTGCCTCTTGGGTCATTACTCCCTGATCACACACGCCAGGTTTACCTTGCGCATACAGCGGTACTGGTGGACCGATAGTAATTGGCAATTATATGGCAGCTGGTGACTGTCCAGGTCCAAACCCTGTGGAGCATTAACTCCCATAGCTTGATTCATCATAGGTGCTGTAGCTACTGACTGCGGTCCTGCGACTGCATTGTAACTCAGAACCAGCTGATGCTGTGGCTGGGGCAGCATTTGCGGAGTTGGCTCAATCTGCACTAACTTTGATCTCGTATATATCAAATCAGGTGGCACCATCAGACTCGTATTTGTCTCTAGTACTGGGACGTCTGGATAAATCCTTTGAATCTGTGGTGGCTGCAACTGTATCTGTGTGTCTGGCGCAGTGGGTACACTGACACCATTCTGTATCAAAACTGTATCACTTGTATGCACTGTACTTGAGACGCCCTTACTCTGTGCCTGGTTTTCAGAACTCATACTAGTGCCCTGTGCATTATCATTTATGGCATATGGTGGCAGGCGATCATGTAACAACTGGTTAAGAAACTCTTCATCGTCTGAGTCATCTTCGTCTACCCAAGACCTCTGAGTCTCTTTTGACTTACTCGAGCCCTTGTCGATCTTACAGGTGGCTTTCTTCCCCTGTGTCTCATCTTTTTGAGTTCTTGCCGGAAATAATCTAAGTCCGTCAACTATTCCCCTTCTCCACATCCTGCTCTCATTGTCCCATCTAGCCTCAGCTAAAGTCTTTTTTGCTCTTTTCATTCTCCTTTCAAATTTCTGCTGTCTTTGTCGCATGGACATTAAATCCCATACTGCTAATGCCTCATACTGAGCTGGTCTCGGAGGTGGTTTTTGTACACTTAACATCCACCTCAAATTCTCTAAAATTCTTGTATTAAACGTTCCATGCTCCGGAAACTCTAAACATCCCTCCTTCTCTGTTAATTTTCGCCATTGCTTCATCCAAAGACATGGCGCGACTCCCTTTTCCTCCATTACGATATAAGCTGGAGTACCTTCAGGTGGTGTAGGCTGCCTGTCACTCACCAAAATATATGTATCTCCCTTCAAAACACCCTTTAGCGCCTTGAAAAACTTCATTTTTGCATCTTTTATTTTGTTTAGAATCTAATCAGGAAGTGACTTTAATTCCCAGAACACTCTTCACCCACCTTTCTCAACTTATTGCCTCTCACGGACGGCTGCCAATCCGTGCGCGACCCCTCTCAGCAACTGACCTCTCCCAGTGCAGCACCACTGACGTCACACTCACTCACACTGCGGCTGACAAAGTCTTGCGGCTTGTCCTCCTCACACAAAACTAATGCAATATATTGTGAGCGCCTTTAACAACAAAAACCCCAAATTTTCCAGTTTACTACAGGAAGGGTAACGCATTCGCTTCAGAACTTTACAGAGATTTCACTTGAAGCCTCGGCCGCTACTCTCTCCTTCTCAGCTCCCGCACTTGCAAGCAGAATTTGACCCGCAAATCCTACTCTCGACTTGTCAATGGTTTGTTCTAGTGCACTTTAGAACTTGCTAAATCTCCATCGAAGGTTTCACTCACACAATATGACTCAAACTCGACTTGTCAACCACGCCCGATTGACCTGTTAAATCGCACAAATTACAACATAAACCCAAGTGTCTCCTACACTTGTCAATATACTCCGGAGTCCTAGACCACGACGGGTCCGTACATCACCAACAACCACGTGGATAATTTTGAGCACTAAGCGCCACACTCATATGAAGTTCGCCGACTTCCCTATTCTCATACTGCGGAGTACGCCCACTTCTACTAAAACAACATTACCTGACCTAGACCCACACAAAATTCACAAAACACCTGCAATATGCATAAGCTGGGCAAGCGCAAATTCTACACTACACATACTAATTCGCTGAGAACATACCCAACTCACTTAGGCAGGCTCCGAGATTCCGGGAAAGTCATGGGAAATTTAGAAACACATCATACCTCCAATTTCCATTATCTCAGAAAAATATTTTAAAACACTGAGCCCTCGTCCTAGGACCCCAAAGGGCCTAAACCGTCGCTTGGCTACCAGAACTGTTAACACGTCCCTTTATGACTAATTTACTCACTTTGGGACTCGTTTTAGGCCAATGAATCTTTTGACCCTGATTGAAGACACCTTAGGACAAGATAGCTAATCAGCATGTCAATCAATATGTCAATAACATCATCAATGTTTACCAGAAAAAGACAATTCACTTTAGTCAAAGACATTAATAAAATTCAGAAACCACCATGACCTTGCAGTCATGAATAACCACACCAATTTAGTGATATTTATTCCCTATTGATTACAATTCTACTATCAAGTTTATTAATCTCAAAACCAAGAAGCACATTAGCGTAGTCACAATATGGCAACTCTGATAAGATTTCATCAAAGCAAGAATCACGAATATTAGAACATAACACAGCGTCAACATCAGGTTATCCTTAGTAGAGTAACATTAGCGCATTATTCAACAAAGCATAGATTCAGTCATTTGTCTATTTGCGTCAGTTTAGTGAATCCTTCTTCTGACCTCGAATTAGCATTGGCATGTTGGGCTTCATGCAAAACAATTTAAGAACACCAATTTGAAAAACATCTAATTATGGTCTCTGTCAAAAGAGAAGCAGTTGGTACCTAGAAAGGAAAAACAAACAGACAATCACAATTTCATTGTCATATAGTTACCCTCCGTATTAGGTCAGCACTCAGGTTCAGTCTTCGTCCTAAGGACATCAGTTGATTCGCCATCGGCCAGGAATTCAGCAAGTCGGCGAAGAAAGGGGCACTTCCCTCTTAAGGAGGTAAAGTGTAAACGGGCAATATAAGGCAAGAGTGGTTTTAAGAACCAAACAGCAAAGTCTCTATACAGAGTGACAAAGTGTCTGGGTCATAACAAATTGCATCAGCATCTCCCTAACTCTCCTAGCCTCCTATTCTCTCCTGTTCTGATTTACTTCCTGGTGTCAAGGGTTTTTATCCCATTTTCGTTGTACATTCCCCAAAAATTTGGTTGGACACGGGGTTGCACCCCACTCTCTTTAACCAATTGTCTTCAAATTAGCTCATCGAATTTGTCACCCCATAACAGTTCTCATGTATTTTATTGGTCCTTATGAATTACGTCTTCAGCGGGTGGAATGTCCGGTATGATTTCATCCTGTCGTGGTCCTTTGCACATCTTCAGTCAGTGGCTCCATTGTCTGTACGGTTCAGGCGACCTTGTACCTACCATTGATCTACAGTGTTGCATTCAGCTAAAATGTTTCTACAAGCAAGTCGAATTTCATGAGAACGGATCAGAGTTCATGTCCTTCAGCAAGTCAGCACACTGCACGTTAGAAAAACACATTTAATATGAGAGACAGACATCGAAGCCTCGACTTATGCTAACTAAGGCCAAATGATTTATTAGCAAAAATCTAACATATAGGTTTTCAATAGTAATGCAAAATCGCATTTTAATAAAGCATTTCATAATTATTAGTCAGTTTTATTATTCCCCGTATACATTGACGGCCACTCCCCGTGGGCACATTTTCAAGCATGCTTTTAGCAAAAATACATTAATACATTTTCTATGCAGCATTATTATACATTAGTTCATAGTCTTTTCATGTAAATATTGATAATATAAGCTACGCTCTCTCAATAGTATAACTATTGTAATAACACATTACTTAGAACTGTAATTACTTATTATTATTAGAGTGTAATAAGTAAAAGAGACAATATGTTTATAAACTAATTTATGATTGAGAGCTATTAGAAGTGAAATGATAGTCTTCAGCTGCTTACCTCGTTTGGAAATCAATTCAATGCATTCAGTCATAAACAGATTAGCATCGGCTGAGCTTTGTAGGTCTGTGCAATCTCCTTTGCTAATTTGATAAAGTGTATTTCTACCACACATTTAATGCCGTAATCTATTTTAAACGCAATACAACTTTAGATGTGCAGCGCCGATTAAATCAGATTATTTGCTGAACGTGATGACTAGTAATATATATGTACCATGCTACTGAGCACCCTTTAGACTCATATTCCATGTGGGGTGGGGAGAGCATTCATTTCGTTGTTTTCTGAGCGAAAACAGTATAAGAACAGCTTAACACCACTGAAAAAAACTATTTGACAACGTATTTATCTCGGTCAATTTTATGCTGATCACCATATATACGTCTGCACAATCCAGGCTAAAGCATTTCTCTTTTAATTCATTTAGCTCTACTCCTTTTGCTAAATACGTCATCTGCCTTTTCAGTGTGTGGAAGAACGTGATGTTCCTTTCTTATATATAAAGATTATTATACGGATGGGAGCTTTAGCAAACCAACTAACCTACTTTGAAGGCATCTGGTACATTATTGTATTGTTAACACACGGCTCGCCACATACTACATGACAGGAACAACACTATTATAGATGGCTTTGTGTAAAGTGTCTTTTGAAATCTGCAAAGCGACTCTGTGTATCACAACAGAAAGAAATCTCTAATGGTGTTTTCTATTTCAGGTGGCTGATATTATAAATAGCCCTTCACATTTTGCAGCTTTTTTGCTGACACAGCACATGCTCATTTCTCTGCCTAAGGAGCAAACATGTTTCATTCTTTGCACCAGAAAGTGTACCACACTCAAACAATGCCTATTTTACTAAATTAAGATAGTGTTCTCTTCCTTGAATCAGGATCTTGCCACACCACCCCTTGGTCATTTTTGTGGCCCGTGGGCCTCTCAAGATATGATTATGAGTTTGGCCTTTTGTGCTTTGTCATTTGCTCTATTTCCTCTGTCTTAGTGCATCAGTCTTTATCAGCAGGGGCAGCGATAGGCATAGCCAGGGAGGGCAGCTGCTCAGGGCCCCCCTGCTCCAACCACCTAATTGGGTCTCGCATCAGTGTGAAACAGCCAGGTTAAGGCACACCGATCTCCTTGTGCAGCCTGCCTTTCCAATTGAAAGAAAAGTGTATCTTGCATTTGGGACAATGGTAGGGCCCCCTCCTCTGGCCTCCCTGCTGTGGTTTAGGGAGGCGAGGCCCAGGGGAGGGGGCCCTGTCCCAGTTGCAAGGAGCCACATTCTGCAGGTTTGTTCAACAATTAGAACTCCTAACCCTAGGTCTGCACCCACCCACACAGAGGTGGGGTGGTGCCTATTGTCCTGCTGTTTAGGACAGCCTCTTTAGTGATAGGCAACCCTCTCACTTTCAGCATTACTTCCCGTCCCTCCCTCACCTTCCTTTCAAACACCAATGAGGCTCCTTGCCTCCCCTAGGCCCCTCCCTTCCCCTTTAAAACATCCCCCCACCCCCAGCACCTCCTGTTCTTTTTTGTCTACCCCGCTAGACTTACCTTCTCATTCTCCTCCACGGCAGGGCCTGGAGGAGCATTGTGTTGACTCTTGGCGGGTGCGGTGCTCCTCGCGGTGGGGTCTCGGCCGAGCGTATTCGTGGGGGTGTGTTGGCTGCCTTGGGGAAGCTGCTTCCAGGTTGGCTGACGGAGTTGGTCAGCTCTCTGGTGGCTAGGGCTGCACTTCCAGGTCTTCGCCTTGTGTTTGCTGGGCGAGTTTGCCAGATGAGTCCTCTTCCTGCTTACGGTAGGGCGGGTTGTTTCAGGCTGCGTTTTTATTTCAATTTAGTTGATTGGTGTGGTGATTTTCCTTTGTGATTGAGGGGAGGTCTCTCCCCTATTAAGCTGGCTGCTGTTGGGCTTTTTGCATTGGTTATTTGGTCATGTCTGTGCAAGGACGTGGTAAAAGACGTTGGATTGTTTCTTCTTCATCTTCAGAAGGGGAGGATGTTGAGGTTTCCATTCAGCCACCTGGTGGACGCCAGGTTACGCTGGGGGTTCCTGCTTCTCTCACGTCGAGGGAGGAGGTTCAGGACATGATTGAGGTGGCTGTGTCCAAGGCCATTCAGGCTGGGGCGCCCCGACCTATACGTTCTTCTGCGTCTCATCCCTCGGTGGCGGCACAGGGGTCCTCTTCCTCAGATGATGACGCTCCTTCTACGTCTTCTGGTGGGAAGTATGTCCCCAGGGAGGACATATGGGATGTTCTGGGTAATGTTTGTGACAATTTGGGTTTCCCTATTTTTCTCCCGCCTGGGGCTGAATCCCACTTGTTTCCTCAGTGTGTTACTCCTTCTTGGTTTGCCATGTCTTTCCAGGGTCGGGTTAAGGATTTGGTTTTCCGTGAATGGAAGGAGGTGGACAAGGCCCAGGTTCCTCATTTTCTTAGGAAGTTGTACTTGCTTAAGGGGGAGGAGGTGTTGCCTCCTTCCGTTAAGCTGGATTCCATTTTGGCTACTTTGAGTGGCAAAACTGCGGTCAATCCGGCGGACTGTGTTCCTGCTGATGCCACTGACAGGAAGGTGGATTCAGGTCTGAAGAGGGCCTTTGCTGCTGAGAATGTGGTGCTCAGAGCTGGGACTTTCTCTGCATATTCTGCACAATCTTTGGTTCAGGACTTTGACAACCTTTGTGGTGGCTGTGCAGGAGTGCTTTGAATGTTCAGAGCTTCTAGCGGTTATGGAGCAGCAGGCCAGGTTACTGGCTGACATGTCTTCTGATGTGGCCCGCATTTCGGCTCTGGCGTCTGGGGCCTTGATTGGGGCCTGAAGATCTCTCTGGTTGTGGCTGTGGAAAGCTGATCTGGGAGAGAAAGCTGCTCTTCTACGGCTTCCTGTTGAAGGTCAGACTCTAGAGATCAATTGCCTTCCATGATTTCCAAAGCTTTTAAGGAGAGGAAGCATGCCTTGCCTTATAAGGGTGATTGCTCAGCACGAAAAGGTTGGCAGAAGCATTCTCGTTCTTCTCCCTAATTTGATTCCAAATCTTTTTCTTCCAGAAAATGTCATTTTCAGCCCTGGTTTTCTTCTAAAAAGCCTGGTCCTTCAGTTCAGGGTGGCCTCAAGAAGGGTTCCTGACAATCACTATGGGACTGAAGGTTGGCCAGTTGGGGGTCGACTGAGACACTTTCTTCCCGTTTGGAAGGAGGATGTCACTGATCGCTGGGTGCTGGACATTGTAGAGATTGGCTACACCATAGACTTCATCTGGTTCCTCTAGATACGTGGGTTCATCCAATGCCCTTGTCTGCAGCCAGTACCAGGAGGGCAGCTTTGCTGAAGGGTGTCCAAGACTTACTGTTGAAAGGGGCCATCTTCCGGGTTCCTGTGGGGGAACGGGGACGAGGTGCTTATTCCCTTTTGTTCCTTGTTCAGAAGGTGTCGGCGGTTTTCGTCCGGTTCTGAAGCTAAAGTGGGGGAATTCCTGGATCAAGACTGTGCATTTCCGGATGTTGTCTATTCAGGCAATTTTTCCTCTGATCAGTCCCGGGGAAGTCCTGGGGGTCTCTGGATCTGCAGGATGCTTACCTGCATGTCCCTGTTGCCCTGTCCGCTCAGAGGTTCCTCCGCTTTGCAATAGGCCAGGAACATTTTCCATTCTGTGTTCTTCCATTTGGCCTTAAGTCCTCTCTCAGGATTTTCACCAAGGTGCTAGCTACCCTGGGGGCTCTTCTCCATTCCAAGGTGGTGTTTGTCCATCTGTATTTGGGCAATGTTTTGATTCAGCTACCATCAGCGAACAGCTGGGGGTTCATGTGGCAAGGATTGTGGTGGTCCTACAGGGTCACAGGTTTTTGGTAATTTGGGGGAAGTCAGATTTGGTTCCTTCCCAGGATCTGGTGTTCATCTGGCCGGTTTCTGACTCTGCAGGGTTTGGTGACTGCGTTGGAGAGGCAGCTGATGGGCCTCCATGCACAGGTAATTATGGTCTTGTCACAGAGGGCTCCCAGGGCTCTTCAGTGGTTGCGTCTGCAGGATCACTTGGCTTCAGTGATTTTTCTGGTGCTTTGGGCACGGTTTCATCATCTTTGCCTGGTAATCTGGTTTATTTCCCGTTGGTCTATGGTGCCGTGCAATCTTGGTGACAACCAATGCCAGTCTTTCTGGATGGGGTGCATGGCTGGGGTCAGAGCAGGTCCAGAGGTTTTGGTCTCTTCAGGAGTCAGTCAGGTCCTCGAATTGGAGGGAGTTGAAGGCAGTCCTTCTTGCTCTGGTGCATTTTCAGGTGCTCACGCGGGGCACAGCTGTGCTTCTCCGGACAGACAACTTTGTCACCAAGTCTTACATCAACAGGCAGGGTGGGACCAGGTCTCGTCTCTGTTTCAGACTGCCAGGGACATTTTCGTTTGGACTCAGTGCTGGGTTCTGCCTCTTCAGGCCACGTACATTCAAGGGGTGGTCAATTTGTGGGTGGATCAGTTGAGCAACGTCATTTCTTCCTCCCAGGTTTTTGTCCCTCCGGTTGTCTCTGTTCCGTCGTCTGGTACAGTTGTGGGGTTATCCTGTGCTGGATTTGTTTGCCTCCCCAGAGAATGCGAAGGTGACGCACTTCTGCTCTTGGTTTCGGTGCCCTTAGGCTTGGACCGTGGACAGGATGTTGTGTCCTTGGCCTCGGGGTCTTTTTTATGCATTCCCCCCCTTTCAGTTGCTTCGTGCCTTTCTGGTGAGGATGCGTCTGTTCGGGGCAAGGCTTATATTGATCACTCCTCATTGCAGCGGGCGAATTGGTTTTGGTTTCCGTTGCTTCAGTTGATGGCCTCTGGTCAGATGTGGACTCTTCCTCTCCATCCCTCTCCTCTAACATTTCCTTGCCTCTCCCAGGGGTCATTGATGGCTTGGAAGTTGAACGACGGGGGTTGACGTGGTTGGGAATTCCTCATCCTTTGACTATGACTTTACTTGCCTCCAGACGTCGTTCCACATTGCTTTCCCATGATCGTCAGTGGAAGGTATTTTCTGCTTGGTGTTTGCATCCCCAAGTAGATCCTACAGTGGACTCTCTGTGGTAATGCAGTTTTTGTAGGATCGGGGTCAATTGGGTTTGTCTGTTGCTACTCTGCGAGTGCAGTGGGCGGCTATTCAGGCTTTTAGGGGTCCGTGGCGTAATCTGTCTGATGAGGGACATTTGATGCCTAAATATTTTCAGGGCCTTTTTAACTTGTTTCCTCGTCCGGTGCTTTCCTTTCCTGTCTGGAATCTTTCATTGGCGTTGGAGGTCTTGTCAGGCCCTCCTTTTGAGCCTCTGGAGGCCTGTGATTTGAGTCATCTGACGTTGGAGACTTTTTTTCTGGTAGCCATCACTTCGGCCCGGCGTTTGCAGGAGTTGGGGGTGTTGGCCTGAACTTTTCCTTTTTGCGAACGTTTTTCAGGATCGGGTTGTTTTTGTGCCTGTTCCCTCTTTTGTTCGAAGGTGAATTCAGCTTTCCATGCTCGTCAGGAGGTTATTTTCCCTGCGTTTTGTCCTGACCCTTCCTCCAATGAGGAGATACAGTTGCATTCCTTGGATGTGCGTAGGGCATTAGTGGAGTACCTAAAGGTGGTTGCTCCTTCCTGGAAGGGTGATTTGTTGCTTGTTAATTTGGGCTGGCTCGGAAGGGGGAGAAACCGTCCACTGCTTCTTTGAGTTGCTGGGTCCGCTCTATGGTTTTGCTGGCCTATTCTTTGAATGGGGTTGTGCCTCCTCCAGGCATTCAGGGGCGTTCTACTCGGGGTATGGCTGCTATGGTGGCTGAATTGCAGGGCGCATCTATGGTGGAAATTTGCAGGGCAGCTAGTTGGGCCTCTCCCTTCACTTTTGTTCATCATTACAGAATTGCAGAATTAGGGTGTTTGGAGTCGCTGTTGGGTCACCGTGTATTGTCCTCTATGATGTAATAGGGGTGTTCCTTTCTGGTATCCTGATTTGTTGTGATTAAATTAGTTTTATGTTACAACTCAGTGTCCATCTCCTGTTTTTCTCTTGCTACATCTCATTGGTGTTTGAAAGGAAGGCGAGGGAGGGACGGGAGGTAATGCGTCCATTACTTACCGGTAATGGCATTACTCCTAGTCCTACTCCCTCGCCTTCCTTTCCATTCCCTCCCGACCTCCCCGTACGGGACACCTGAGTTGCTGGTTTGGTCTTATTTCTGTACAGGAGGTGTTGGGGGCGGGGGGACTTTTTAAAGGGGAATGGAGAGGTCTAGGGGAGGCAAGGAGCCTCACTGGTGTTTGAAAGGAAGGCGAGGGAGTAGGACTAGGAGTAATGCCATTACCGGTAAGTAATGGACGCATTGTTTGCTCTGTTAAAATGTACTTGTAGGTGGTTGAGAGGGAGAGGTCTGCATAAAGCTGCTTCAGAAGCAGGAGCATATATTGAGATGCATACAGTCCTGAATGTTTCAGACTGTATGCAAATCAGAGGGGCTTGCACAATCACTTTCTGTCCCTGTCCCTAAAAATCCAGAACCAGTCATGTTTATCACTCTGAACTGTATTTCCCCATTTAGCTTAAAATCAAGCAAAGGTAAAGCAAGAAGGAACACGATTTTTGAATACCAAATACAATACAATTCATTTTAAAAAGAAAAGTTTAACAAATGACAGATCAAGCAAAGTGCTAGGACTAGAGAGATTATTTCCTCTTCCCTCACAACAAGGACAATTACCAGGCAGTTACAACCTCTTTAAGGCCACTGCTGCTGAGTTTGGAACTGGGAACCAGGCGGGAATCACAGCTCAACATCCTGAAATTCTAGGAAAATCACTCAACATCAGGACTTTAAGTGGGATAAAAAACAGAGGGGTGGGGGCTTCTCTCAAAGGGGCGTGGCTGATGTAATTAAGGATGTGGTTTCATAACATACAAGCTAAAAATCCGTTCTTAACATAGTGTGCTGCCCGACTGGTATTTTGCTGCTTCTGGAAGTGGGACAGTCTGCAAAGTGGACCATGTGGAGGCCTGCACATAACGCCTCTCTAGAGTGGGGATGGGAAGAAGTGGAAGGTGGCTTGCCCGCAAAAAGGTACACACAGGATTGGTTGGTGGTTTTCAAAGCTACCAATCAGGGACTCTGAGCAAGGTTGAAAAGGGGTCCACAAAAGACATCCCACAATACGGCTGCGGGGTGCTTTTTTCCATTAGCAGGTTGGGAAAACATTCAGTGGAGCAGTAAGGTGATGTTGAGATACACAGCATACATATAACATGTTCATGACCACTAGAAGCGCTGTTGATGTAACATGTAATGTCATTATAAATGAAATGTAATAGAGGTGGCCCTCAGCAATCCCAACAAAGGCTCCCTTGCATTTGTGGGGGGCGGGGAAGCAAATGAAGGGATCTTGGTGGATTATGAGCTGTGGGAGATTTGGCCTCCTGGTTGAGATCGGAGTCTCTTGCATGTATGGGAGGGGGTTGTGTTTGTATCCAGATATATAATACAAGTAACATTTAAATGCTCACTCTATAAAGTGGACACCTGGCAATAAGCTTTACATCTTTTAAATGCCAAAAAACAAGCTCTGCATGTGTCTTTTAAATGTCCAAAATATATGAATGCCATACCATCAGGAGATTGTACACGAAATACAGCTTGCAGATGCGCCATAACAAATTGTCTTGTGATGTGATATTTACCTATATGATTATTTTCAAAATCATCATGAACACAATATATGTTGTCTTACCTGAACAAAATGGATATTATAATTTTCATGCATTTTCTTGTCTGTTAATTCTATTCCGTACTGAAGGTCACAAATATACACATATATTCCCAGTCTGTTATTAGTCCTTATTTTTTTTTTTATTGTACCACGTTCGAGAGTGCGGAATCTTGCTCCCTTTTCTCCTCTAACCACGTACAGCATGAGTTTCCGTAATTCCATGAGTAAAAACTACTTCGTAGGACATTTTCTTTCTAGATGAAGTAACCATGTTGCATCTTTGCAAAAACCTCATTGTTTATGTCAGTGACATGCGTATAATTATATAAACGCGCTCTACATTTATATTTATTCCCCAGTCATTTCACGATTTACACAAATGAATTCCCGGTTGTTGCAACTGAAATAAACCTCTCCTCACTATATCAACACGTATTTTGGAGTGCTGCCTGATCTCTATTTTCCTGACACCGGGAGGCAGTGGGCAGACCTTCAGTGGGGCACTGTCAGCTTTTTTCTCTTAAGAACCATGAGGGTGAGGGCAAAAATAGAGAGCCTGATAGGTACCCATCTCAACACCTGCTTTTTAGAATTACTAGTGCTGAGCACCAGCAGGACGCTGCCCACTTGAATCTCTGATCAACATTCAATCTCCCTTTGTTTAAAAAATAATAATGTGACCTCCTGTAATGTAACTGGTGCTCTTGTAAAGCACTCCAGTACCTACCAGTGGAGTACACGCTTTGTGAAAAGTGCCAAAAAAAAGACAAAGCCAGTCACTGAAGGATACGCGTGTGGCAAAAACACGGAGATCCGTTTAAATCAAAATAAGTACCAAGGCTTTAAGAGGGCCTAGCGGCTTCTAACAACATATTAGCATAACTTTTTAATGCTAATGTGGCATTAGATGGCCAAAAACACCACACCAGATTTACAAAGTGGCACAATGCATACATTGCACGACTTTGTAATGCCTTGCGCAACATTATGCAGTTCCCAGGCATATTGTATGCATGGAGGGCATTCCCCCATTAGAGGAGCAGAGAAAATGATACAAAGAAATCTAAAAGATTTCTTTGTATCATTTTTATCAGTATTTTTAACGCCTGCTCACAGCAGGCATTAAAAGGAGGCTGCCATTGGTTTCAATGGGTCTCTGGGTGCTTTGCAGGATTTGCATCAACATTTTTGATGCTAATCCTGCAAAGCGCCAAACTAGCATAGAAAAATTCTGACACTGTTCCCTAACTGCTGCCATGGTGCGACGTACATTAAATATAGCGCATACTTGGTGGCGTTAGGGTTGTGCTAAGAGGTGCAAGAAATGTGGCGCTGCACTGGGTGCAGCGCCACTTTTCATAAATCTGCCACCAAATGTTTCATGCTAAATCAGTATGCTTCAGGCCAAAAAGTCCTGTTAAATGAGAAGGTCAGAAGGGACACAGCCTGAGGACACAAGTGACTCGTGGCACAAAGTTGGAAAGGGATCAGGCAGGAAAGCCAGCTCGGGACAGATGGCGCTAGTAGCACGGTGTAAGGCAAGCTCTCCCTTGCGTAGTGGATGAAACAACAGTAGACCGCTGTTTTCCCGTCTTTATTCGTAATTTCTGTTCTGCTTCGGAGGTACTGTGTGGAGACAAGGAGAAGTGTGCTGTCTCCGCTACTGCGCCGCTGCAGATGTTTGTTACCGCATTACAGGTGTCTGCACATCCTTCGTTGCATGTTTACTCTACCTCACATCCCAAGCCCCCTCTCTCTGTTCATTGACATCGTTTTGAAACGCGAAGGGCTGTCACCGGAGCTAGATCATAGAGTGTGCGGTTGTGCTGCACACACAAGCACAGATCGGTTTGTTTCGCCACATATTTACAGGTTCCAATATCCAATAGCGTTTATGCACCCCAGTTAATTATGGTTGCATCATACAACTGCATACTAGCAAACTGGCATTCACTTAAATTAACGCCTACTCGAAAAAACACCTACTTAGGTACAAAAATAAACTGTCATAATACCTGTGGGACGTAAATGCGAAGTACAATCCAGTATTCCACGTGGTAACTGTGTATCGTGCAACATATCAAGAGAGCAATGTTCCAAAAGTATTTATTTGTAATCAATTATAAAATCAGGACTCGTAAATCATCAACAACAATTCTGATGATATAGACAGTCAACGGCCTGTAGGATATGACATATACAAGCTAATGTCTAGTCGTTATCCATATGTTTATCAAAAGCATATCAATTGTGAAAAATAACTGATTCCAACATAATCATAAGTAAATATTCCATATAAAATGTATCAAGAGTCAGTGTAATCTGTTGGAACAGATATTGACCCCGATGTCAAACTGGTGATGGGATCATATCAGTAAAAAAGACACATGTAAATGTCACCATTCTGTAGATATGTAAAGATAGAAAACATAAGGAAACGAGCCATTTTGTAATTTAATAATTCTTGATGAAGCGCAACACAACCACAACGGTATGAACGATCATCCAGGCATGGTGTGAAGTAAAAATATTGTCATAATTATTGTATTGCTGACTATGGTACTATGGCAGGCCCAGTGCGAAACAATGGAGAAAACCCAAAAGATATCCCTGCTCTTTGTCCGTTATAAAATAGACACGTTTGTCCAAAAACAAAGTACATGAGCACAAAGCCCACCTACAATGCAGCTTACTATCTAAAGCCCCTTCCCTCATTTGACATGTCCAACTGACATGATTATGCGGTTGCTATGCACAAAATGGCACAAATCATTTGTTGAATTTACTGAAGCCATTGAAGCAATAAGACACAAGCAAAATCTCCCACATTGCAAGACTGGCATTAAGTACTTCGAAAATCCTGACGTTTTAGGCTTTTTGCGACAACCCTAAACGCGTCTCTTCACACCAAGACACTGCTGCACATCGACCGGCAATGTGATGCACCGGTGAAGACAAGCTCTTCATGCTATAGCGACCTCCAGCGATGACCTGCAATGTGGAATCTGCAGTTTATGCTGCGGCAACAATAGCCTGCAGTAAACGCTAATGCAAAGCTCCTTCAATGACCGTTTGCAATGACGGATCAGCTCTTACAGGGACGACCACCTACAATGCTGTCCCTGCTCCTCACAGCATACTCCACTGCAAATGGAACTCTTTACTATACAAAGGTAACTCTTCCAGCAGGACTAACCTAGTCTCCATATCGGACCTGCACTCCATTGCAGTTTTCATGAACTTGCAACTTTTCCCCAGTACAGTACGATCAGATGACAGTGAGTGGCACTTTGGCATTTTATGGCTATATATTTTTAAACAAAATAAAGTTGATTGGATTTTTGCCATTGTGGCATAATTTTATTTATTACATTTGACTCTAGTCACTCTAATTTTCTAGAGTGGGATTTTTTCTGTGTTGTGTTTTTAATTTATTACTGTTTATCTGCATAAATACTTACACATTGCCTCTAAGTTAAGCCTGACTGTTGTTGTGTCAAGCTACCAGAGGGTTAAGCCCCTGTTAATTTAATGACTTTTGTGGTTCCCCCTGGCACTGATTGCATTGTTGCCTGAGAAAGGTTTCCACTCCCCTCAAATAAAACAAAAATTCTTACATTGTGTCTGAGGAAGAAGTAGTTGCAGAAGCTGCTTAGCTGTACATGTTTTCCTTATCATGGTTGCAGAATGACAGCTAGTGCAAAATTCACTAACAGCCCATTCCTGCCAGTATCAGAGTATTGACTGCACTACTGATCGTGGCCCTTGAACATTCTAGAAGATCGGTGGAGACATGCCTGGCATCTCACAGGACAGCCATTCTGAGAATTTAAACAAGGTACTCATACGCATCTCTAGTTAAGTGTGGCAGTACATTATAAGGTCTCAGTCACTGCAAGAGAGGGAATGGGCGGTACATATGTTATCTATCATTACAACATCCACCATCCTGTTGTTATGTCAGCATGGTGTGCCTCCAAATATGGCTAAGGAGAGTACTGAGAGAACCTCTAGCTTCATCCAGGTAGAGTAGATGCCACTAAGGTAGGGTGTTCCCCAAAAGTTCTTTCAGCTTTGTAAGTTGTCAGAAAGACACCTGAGCAAAGATGTATGCTTGGTGATAAACCAATCTAACTCTAGGAAGCTCAGAGTAGTGGATCTTTCCACCCAAAATGTCAGGCGGCTCATAAGCACTGGGAGGACCCCTGCCATTGGTCCAGGATTATGACACTTAGGGCACTCACTGAAGATGAATGTCTTAGAGAGGACCTGACTGAAACCTCTAGGATGAAAAGCAGCGAGTGCATTTGTTTTTGATGCCACATACAGCAACGTGCATATCATGCATTATGATGTTGTTTTGTTTTTAATTTTGTATCATGGATATGTTACCATGTGTTTATAATCACACAGTCAGGTATGTATGACACTCTCATTTATTGTGAAGCCACAAGGGAGTAAGTGAAGACATAGAAAAAACTACAGTTGAAAGTCAATTTAATTTTATTTAGATTGGTGGCTGCTCATGCATGTTTATTACTCAAGTTCATGGTAGACTAGGTTGCCCAGTAGTAACTTTGACCCATGTGACAACACACAATGTTTTGTGGTCTTTTGTAGTAGGGGACAGTTTGTACTGTGATGTTCTTAAGTGAAATTCCCTACATTCATTTTTAATATATCATTTGTATCAGATAATGTGCAAAGACATGCTCAATAGGACTAACAGGATTTTCTCTCTCATTCTCCTCAGGAGGCTGCATACACAAAGGTCAAGACAAGCAGGCCCCAGGCAACGATACAGCACTAGTGGCTGTTACAAGACAGGCACCCACTACCACTGCTTCATAAAAGGAGGCAAGGGAGGACAAAGAAGATGAGAAAGACGGGTTAGAGAAGGAGAAGGAATACATCATTGTAGAAGGCTCAGTTCCATCCAGAGGCGCACAAGAGTGTATGCTAAATGACTTTGGGAAGTACACAGAACAGAGACAGAAGGAACATAACAACATTCTAGATGGCAAGTGAGGAAAGTGGTCCTCCGGTCCAGGAAGAGGCTGCAGTCAGCACAGCACAACTTTAAGATGTTCTAAGATCTCCGCTGTAAATCTCACTTATCTTATTGTACATAAGGTATTACTGATGCATGTAGTTGCACTGAATAAACTTAGGGATATGTTAGAATTCTGTCCCACTCCCACTCCCTATCCTCTATCCTCTATTTCTTTTTCCAAATGGCTCTCCCACTTCAACTTAACTCTGTTCAAGTTCCTACATGCCACCTTATTTAATACCCTATAAAATCAGGTCACCAGGTGGTGTTTATCTCTCAGCTTCACTGTCAACTGCAGTACTTCATGTTGTTGGGGTTCCTCCATGGCTTCCTTCCATAGTGACTCAAACGCCTGTGTTATAGCCCCATAGGTTAAACATTGCCAGGGGCAGGCACGCTGTTGAAAAGGTGGGGGCTCGCCATGTCGAAGCCCAACCAGAGACAATACAAGGGCATATTAGGGGCATCCCAATGTATTTTAAGGCATCTTTTCCATAATTTTAGTGTTGTGGGCTATAATAACATGTTGTGGCTGTAGCCTGCATTAATAGCTATTAAATTGTTCTTGTTACGTTCACTCCCCAACCAGCCTGTCTCTTCTGTGTTTTCCATATCCAGCCACCTTTTAACCAACTACAGCTGCAACACCATAGTACAAATCTTAATCTAGTTCTCCTAATCCTTCCTTCAGAATTTGTACTTTATTCGTTTCTAATTAAAAAGTTTGACGGCCGACATGCCTGACCAGATCTTTGATAGGTGAATCCAACTGTTTAAACCAGGTGACCAGGACCCAAACAGGCAGATTAGTAAAATCGTATAGTAATCTAGACAGAAAGATCATCTTTGCAGGTGTAGTCAAGCCATGATCGGCAGACATAGGGAACGCCAAAAAGACACACTGCACTTCAGTGCTCTAATCTTCTCACACAGGTTCTCATCTCTAACGTCAATTGAGACATGATAAATGTGCACTCCAGATACTTAAAAGCGTCAGTTGCCCAAACAATTCCAAGTTCACAGATCCCTGTTTGCCTCAGGTCATGAATCCGACTCCCTTTCACAGAAGATTTAATATAGTCTTTGAAGGTTGAGGAACGTGATGCCGTAGGCATTAGATGACTCTCTTCTTGACATTTCTTTGACATTTCTTTTTTAATTTCCTCCACAATGCATATGTCCATCCCAGTGCATTCATTCTGTTATCGAGTTTCTTCTACATGGCCTACCCCTTTGTGTCACTGAGGCTTTGTGCAGGACAAACATGTATCCCCTATACTGGGCTACTTCAAAGTTGACCACATGCTGGTGTGTGTCATTGTGCTCAAGTGCAGGTGACTTCCCGTTTCCCTCTTTTCAGAGTGTTATGCAAGGTAGGTGTATGATTTAGGTAGGTTATGATTTCTAATGTTCTTCTTTTCTGCTTTATGTGGAGAAACAATTAAATATTACCAAGGTATGACTTGCAGTAACATTAAGGTTGTATCTTCAAAATAGTTCTCCCCATTTAAATCAGTGTAACTCTGGCAATTGTGTATGAAAACATTTATTGTGAAATGTGTGCTCAGTAAGGGACATATTATTACAAATGAATACATTTCCGCTTGCACATTTTTCTTTGAGAACTAATTCCTTGGTATCCTGAAATGTCACCTCCCAAATTCCATGATCATTGCACAGAGTCCAGGGTCATAGAATGCTGTTTTGGTTTTGAGTGTCTTGTGTACTGTTTTTGATACACTACCTTCTGGTATATGATAAGTGGATGGTATTTAAGTACATTATTATTGAAATAATATATATGGTGTGATTCAAGAGATTGAGCTGTAAATTACAGCATGATTACAAAACCTATGTGAGGTAAAGTAACTGACATAATTGGAAATGCTTACAAATTTGGTGGCCTATTCACTTTTTGTAATAGATTTATGAGTAAAGAAAAAATACTACTAACGTACTATAGAATGATGTTCATTACCTATTTGTGGTGATCTCGGCCCACACTGCAGATATCTCTTGGGAGGGCAGGGGGAGTGGAAAGCAGTTAAATATTTTTTACAGCAGAGAAATATTCATTTATTAAAACATTCAGAAATGCTGCTACAGATGACGTAACTATGTCTGAGAAATAATGTGTTTATTTTCAATCATCAGATATATAAACAAGTCTGGGGAACTGACATGGGAGTTTCATTTTCTCCAAGCTATGCAAACTTAACCATGGGATGGTGGCAAAAACATATAGCTTGGGGGGAGGAAAACGAAAGATATATTGGAAAGTAATGGTATGGCTACAATATATAGATGACCTATTCTTAATTTGGAATGGTACAGAGGTGCTCTTCAAGGAGTTCATCCAAAAATTTAACACAAATGATATAGGACTTCAGTTTACATATAAAATGAGTAAAATTTCTATTGAGTTTCTAGATGTGATGGTGTATATAGACAATGATACATTACAAACAACATTGCATCGAAAACCTACGGCAATGAATAATATCCTACATGGATGAAGCTTCCATCCAAAATCGCTCATAAGAAGTATTCTTTATGTTGAACTCATTTGAGTGAAGAGAAACTGCTCAAATAAGGAAGATAAGGATAAAAATTCAGACACATGGAACAGAGATTCTTAACACGAGTGTATATGGCTTGAGATGTTAAACAAAGGGAAAAGAAAGCATGATTGATAACATGAGCACAGACTCTGGTCAATAAGACTGAACATAAGCAAGAGAATGGAGAAGAAAATATAAGATTAATTTTGACTTATAGTCAAGAAAATCGACAAATATTGAATATTCTAAATAAACATTGGCATTTGATTAAGATAGATTTGGACATTCGACCACGAGTTGGAACAGGACTGAATATAACCTATAGAAAAGTATCATCATTGAAAGATACATTAGTGAAGAGTCACTTTGAATCACCAATAGCATCCAACTGGTTAACAGACTCCAAGAAAGGCTTTTTCTGTTGTAATAGATGTAAGGCATGCAAGATTGGTTGTAATAGAAAAAAGATTGTAGACTTTCGGGGGAGAGAAATCCCCATCCTCAATAGGATAACATGTGGAGCTACATTTGTAGTGTATGTGATAGAGTGTCTCTGTGGTCTAAAGTATGTAGGCAACACCATCTGTCCATTAACGAAACAAATACTTGAACATATCAGGGAAGTACAAAATGATGTTACCAGCTATGCCATGACTAAACACTTGAAAAATCATGATGAAGCTAATTGGTTACACATGAAATATTTTGGGGTTACAACTATAAAAAAACATGAAAGAGGGGGAGATAGAGTTCAACAACTCAGGAGTTTAGAAACAAGATATATCATCAGATTAAAAACTAATATCCCATATGGGATCAATGGCAATGAGGAACCGTACTGTCATCTATAGATAAAAAACCGGGACAGGAAGATGTATATATAGAATGACTCCTTCTGTGGTAATCATGTGGATGCATTAGGATTAAGTGGTAGCTATACTTATACCACCAAATAGATGGGTGTATTAGACCTCTATTGCAAGCATAAACTTGAGGAACCACTTAGGTGGAGAGAAAGGAGTGGAAATAGTCGCCTTGGGAAATAAGAGGGGGAAAAATGGCTCTACATTATTAGGTGTAAGTATTTGTAAACATTTTAAAATATGGTAATTGGCGGATATAGTGGATAAAAGATACATGTTAAGTCTGTTTTTCTCTTGTCACATTATGATTGTTTAGTAGCATGAAACATTATTCACTTTTGGTGGTGTTATGATTAGGAATGACTTTAAATAGAAGTGCAGTACCACAGATCCCATAATGCCACATAGTGGCATGTGATGGGAGAAAGTATAAATTGTAAAGAATGGATCACTTGTTTACCGCAATCAAGACCTTGTTGGTTGAAATGCGTTGGTGTTGGGCTAATCGATTGATGCTACTATTAAAATAAGACTATCCAAGTATCCTGTGAGTGCTGCGTATGACTATTAGTCAATTTGTGGATGAAGGAATACAGGGAATTGGTCCTTCCCTGATGCGAGGACTGACGATTTGAGCGCGCCTAGAGGGGACCATTTGGCAAACCATATATATATATATATATATATATATATATATATATATATATATATATATATATTTGTCAACATTACAGAATGCTTGGTGAGGGTTATGAAACCACTCACATGCAGAGATTGCACTAATGATATGGCAAATGAAGGCTGAATGTGGGCACAGAAAAAGATTTCATTTCAGAGAAAAGGCTCCTTTGTGAAATTGAGCACGTTGTAATCTTGCCAATATTACACGGTGTGTAGTAATATCAACATTTTGTGGCAGCAATGTACTAACAGAAAAGCACTGGCATTTGGGGCTAATGTGGTCTGAATATCTTTTAAAGATGGCGAGATTAGAAACATGCGAGCTATTGACGCTGATAAATCCGTCTTGGATCTTCTGAGATTAATTCTCCAATGGGAGTGCAACATGAAACTTTTAGAAATGACATGTTTTTTTCTTGTCTGGACTTAACTGGCATTGAGGAAGGCTAAGTAGCTGAAACGCGTTTGCTGTGTTAATAAATCATTTTCCTTAAGCCCAGGAGTGCTCCTTAATTTTGGACTATATATATATATATATATATATATATATATATATATATATATATATATATATACATATACAAATAGTCCTTTCAATCCTATAATGATATATTTTATTTGTCAGTATAGGATACTTTTTTTAGTATTTTGTTTATGTTTATTAAGTGACAGAATATAGTTTTTAGGGGCGGTAGGGCTAGATTTTAATGTAATCTAATGATGGGCTATGACTAAAACCGATACAGTTGAAACGCGTTAGCCACAATCGACACAGCTTTTGTACAGCCTTTAATGAAGAATAAATTGTTTGGATCACAAAAGGTCTGGAGTGCCGGCTTTTCCTTTTGAATGAGGATTGAAAGGACAGTTTGTGTATATGTACGGGTCCTGCGCCCGTAGCTGAGCACCAACCTCGATGGTGGTAGCAGTCGGTTTCAGCAAGGAATTGAAGGATATATATATATATATATATATATATATATATATATATATACACACATATATATATATATACACACATATATATATATATATACAACAAATTCTTGTAATAACAAGAAAGGTCAGGACACTTCCAGTGTGATTAAAGCTTTTACTCTTCACAGATTACTTCTCCCAACGCGTTTCAGCCGTAGCCTTGTTCACAGATGGTGGAGTTCAGCACATTAGCATACAAATACCTGAGATCAGTGAAACTGAAAGCGGACAAATACAACATATGTATTGAATTACTTGGATACCACGGTGGCCATATTGGTCTGATCCCTTATACATAGTATAACTTTCAAATTTTTTGTTAATATTCTTTCTTTTGAAGTTATTCGGCCTATATAACAAGTGTCTCCATTAAAATAATTCATTTGCCAACGCCCTCAATCTTTACATATTGTTATTATAAACTCTTATATTTGATAGATATCAATCTCCTATCCTAATTATATCTTATGTCCTGCATTACATATGTCCGTGTGCTAATATCCCATAACCCCCCAAAGGAAAAATTAAAAAGAAACCCTGTATGTGAGAAAAACCAATATTGGTATAAGCAAAACATATGGATACATATATATCTAAAAGTTTCCATTAATATTAACGATATTGCTCAATTTTCCAATATTACAATTTTTTATTTTTTTTTCAAATGTTTCAATTTTTTCAAATTTTCAATTCTTACCCAATTTTCAGAAAACTAACCTAGATGATTACACATCTCCTCACTGGAGTTCAACCCTCCAGGTGAAAGTGTCATAAACCTGATAATATACTTGGACTCCAAAATGCGTAAAGTTTTTTGTCTATTCCCACCTCGTTTATTGTTCTTGACATGATCACATACCAAATAGCTCAATAGTTTATCATTTCCTTGATGTACCTCTTGGAAGTGTCTTGCAACTGGGTAATTAAAATCATTATTACGGATGGCTCTCATATGTTCGAGGACTCTCTTTTTGGCTTTGTGGATAGTACTACCCACATATATTCTGTCACAGGGGCATCTCAAACAGTACACACAATATTCCGTATTACAGTGAAAAAATCCTGCAATTCGATGTTTATTCTGTCCGTTACCCCACGTGACATCCGTGCAGCTAACACTGTATCTACAAGCTTTGCATTGTTGACAACAGTGGAATCCTCGAACGGGGACCCCAATCTGTTTTGTGATGTTGGAACTCATTATCATGTTGTGACTTACATCCTCGCGTATGGACCTGTTTTTTCGAAATGTAATAGATGGCAGATCCTGCACTACACTCTTTAAATGAGAGTCCGTTTGCAGGATGTGCCAGCTTTTCTTCAAAATTTGTCTTAACTGAAAAGCTTGATTCGAATGGGTGGTAATGAATCTTATTTGTTGCTGTTCATCCTTCATTCTCTTAGGGGAATACAAAAGTTCTGATCTATCTTTGAGGTCCACCTTATCGGCTGCTGTCCTGATTATCCTGTCATTGTATCCTCTTTTCAAGAGTCTCTGACATATTACATTACGCTCTTGTTGGTAGCTCTCATTGGTGCTGCAAATTCTTTTAGCACGTAACAATTCCCCATACGGGATGCTCCTGATAAGATTCGACGGATGAGCACCGTTAGCATTTAACAGGCTATTCCCAGCTGTCGCTTTCCTACATAGTTTGGTTGTCAGACAGTCATTAACAATGCTCACTTCCACATCTAAGAATTGAATAACAGTCTTACTGTACTGTGCACTTAGATGTATGTTGAACTCGTTCAAGTTCAGCAGCGTTACAAACTCCCTAGCTGTTTTCTCGTTTCCCTTCCATATTACAAAGATATCATCAATGTACCGGCACCACAGTACCACTTTGTCCTCAAAATCTTTTAAGTCCTGGGATACTTGCTCCTCCCACCAGCCCATGAACAAATTTGCATAACTGGGGGCAAAGCAAGTACCCATTGCTGTCCCTTGTTGTTGTTTATAAATTGTATTATCAAACATGAAAAAATTATTAGAGAGACAATACCAAACCATGTCACAGATCATCTCTGTATGTCCCAAGTATGAGATAGAGCGAGCTCTCATATAGTGTCTCACGGCCTTAAGGCCCAAATCGTGTTGGATACAGGTGTACAAACTGGCAGGAACTGGTAGGAACTGGTAGGAAATCAATATCCCAGTGTAGACCGTCCATCAATTTCAAAAATTGCATAGTGTCCTTAACATATGAGGGCAAACACTCAACAAAGGGACGTAAGAAATAATCAATATATCTTGACGTATTCTCCAATAATGAGGACATCGCAGACACTATGGGTCTGCCAGGAGGGTTGATACAATCCTTATGGAGCTTGGGTAAAAGGTATAGGACAGGTGTCTTGGGATAATCACATTTAAGAAAATGATATTCTTCCCATTCAAGTAAGACTGCCTCCCTCCATTCCATCAACATGTCATGATATCTCACGGTAGACCTCTTAAGGTCGGTTTGTTCAGCTTTAACATAACATTCTGTTGCACTCAGTTGTCTCATTCCCTCCTTCAAATTGTGAGTCCTATCCAGGACTAGTACATTACCACCTTTATCAGATTCATGTATCACAATGTTGGGATCTTTAGCTAATGTGTCCAAAGCTGTACGTTGGCCAGGAGATAAATTATCTAATTTTCTACCTGATGGACTGAATCTAATTTTCTTTAACTGGATAGTTACATCCCTCTCAAACACATCAATAGCATCATTTTGTGTAGTTGGTAAAAAGGTCAATTTAGGTTTAAACGGGCTGGGACATGTAACATCTATGTCCAAGCCTAAGACCCCCAAATTCATAATAGGATCGTCATGTGCTTGTGTGTTACCATCCAAAATTGATAGTGTGTGTAACATATCAATGTCTGAAATCAATAGTTTGCTGGTTTGGACCCTTTCCACTGTCATTGCGTGTGTTGTCACCTTAGTTTGAAACCACTTCTTCAGTTTGAGCTTTCTCACAAACTGAAACAGGTCGATTCTAGTCTGAACATAATCTAAACATTTAGTCGGACAGAACGATAAGCCCAAAGCCAATAAACTAGTTTCTTCAGTCGTCAGGGGTCTTTTAGATAAATTGACTACAGTTTTTATGTCACTGTTCGTGCCCTTGTAGTCATTCTTCCTGCTATGGGCCCTTCTCTTTCTTCTTCGTGTTTACGCTGCATGGTTCCTCTTCCTCTGCCTCGCGACCCACGGCCTCTGCCGCGTGCTTGAAACGTGTCTTTCTTTTGTTCTGTCCTTCCTTGATTGAGTAGCCGAAATTGTTTTAAAAAATTGGCTCTATCTGTATTTTTATCAGACCCCATGATCTTCCTAGGGTGTGAGGCATCCGTTGTATCAGATAAATTGCTGTCTGCGACATCACTTTCTTCTGATTCATGCGCATCAATTCCAATAGATCCTTTCCCCGAGTCAGACAGAGGTTCTCTGTATTCTTTAGAGTACATATAGTCGTATTTCCGGTGAAATGTCAAAATTCTACCCGACTGGTAGTCTTTGAAGTCCCTCAAGAATTTTCTCTGTTTTTTTGCTGTGATATCCTCTTCATATTTAATACGTTTCTTATCAAGGTTCGCTTTCACTTCTTCAAAATTAGCTTGTGATACCATTGTAAGGATTTCCTTAGTCATCTGTTCGATTTCCTCAAGAATTTTGACCCTTTCTTTAGAAGCATATTTAGTTAAGAGTTTCATCATGTTTAAGGAACTCACTTTTGCATTTTCAGCCCATTCTTCTAGTAGGTCGGGGTCTGGGTTTTCTTAAGATGGAATAGTATAGATCCTTAGTCCCCTGGGAACCCGTTGGACATCAATATACTGTTGCAATGATTCAATTTCCCACCATTTTGACAACTCTCTTCTCATCAGTTTCTCTAATTTATCATAACAGAGTTGTAGTTTCAATGCAGAACCAGGTGTAGTGGTCCCTTGTCGTTCTCCCGGGTCATTTTCGGTAAAGAATAATTTGCTTGATTTTTCTTTCCTACGGGCTTCTGTATATATATACAAAAATGAAGAGAGCAATCTGAGTAGTCCCCAAGTTTAGATGGAGAGCAGCTCTCATAAAGAGCACCAGCGACACTCTAGATGTTCTCACCTCAAATGTCTATTTAGCAAAGTTTTTAAGCATTAGTGCAGTGCTATCCATGCCGAGCTAGATATATAAATATATATATATATATATATATATATATATATATATATATATATATTTATAATTTTCACTGAAAAAAAAGATTATAGGGACGTTGTGGTTAGGAAATGGAATAGAAAAAAACATAGGAAGTCAATTAAAAAATCAAAGGTAACAGGGACTTTGCTGTATAAGTGCAAACTACTTTGTCATTTTCTAGGCATGGAAAGCACTGTGCTAATCCTATGCTAAAAAACTTTGCTAGAAAAACAGACATTTGAGGTAAACAAATCTTCTTTAGGAAAATACATTTTTAATACAGACTGGATTCAAATACATGAAAACGTGTTGTCTCTTCAAATTCACATGAAGAGTAAAACAACTTATTTCTTTCACTATGAAATGTAGATAAAATCCTTGATATAAAAATATGTGAATTTAATAAACCAGAAAAATCAACAAATTTTCAAGATTTAAAGTATGACGTAAATCTTTAGGCCAAAAGAAAGCGGCTCTCCAGAACAGTGCTTAAGTTGCTCACAAAATATTCGATCCTTCAGCTCGAGTGCCACATAATGCCTCAGGAAAGGCTTATTATCATATTTTTCTTGCCTTGTGTTGTGCCCAGGATGCCACAGGCACAGGACCCATTAAAAAGAAAGTCTAGAGGGAGTTGCAGGAGTGCCTCAGTTCCCCTTCACAAAGGCCCTATGTTTCCAAGGGCCAACAATGTATGACCCCTGTTAGACCTGTCAGCCAAGGGTTTTTCTTCCCCCAATTTCTTTCCAGCTGTACCTCACTTTTGCTAATCGGATTTTGTTGGCCTTGGGAGTCTGGGCACTTTACCACTGCTTACCAGTGCTTATGCCCATGTGTTCACTACCCTAAAACATGGTGACATTGTTATATCCACAACTGGCATAATTAATATACGTATGAGCCCCTGGTAAAGTGGACTATATGTGCCAAGGACTTGTTAATTAAATACTACTAGGGTCCTTCAGCACTAATTGTGCCACCCACTTAAGTAGCCCTTTAGACATGTCTCAGGCCTGCCACTGCAGAGCCTGGGTGTGCAGTTTGACTGCTATGCCGACTTGACATTTAAAATCCCTTGCCAAGCCATAAATGCCCCTTTTATTAAATATGTTACCCTTAAGGTAGGCCCTAAGTAGCCCACAGGGCAGGGTGCTATATAATTAAAAGGCAGGACATATGTTTCTAAGTTTTAAATGTCCTTGTAGTGACAAATTCCCATATTTGTTTTTCACTAGTTTGAGGCCTACCCCTCCCCTCTCATAGGTTAACATAAGGGACTCCTTATTACATTTAATAAAGTGTAATTCCTGATTGAGAAGGAGTAAGCCTGGCATGTTTAGTACCTATGGAATTGTAATATTAAACACCTTTTAATGGTAACGTTGGATTTACTATTACAATTTTGAAAATGCCACTTTTAGAAAGTTGGCATTTTCCTGTTCTTAGCCCTATGTGCTTGCAGCTTGTCTCAAATATATATCTGGGCTGTGGTGACAGCTTGTTTCCTGCATTTTCTCTAGACAGCCTCACACAAAGGAAGGTTAGGTGTGACTGAATGGCCTTCTGCATGTGATGGGTCATTCTGGTCAGGATGGGAGTGAAGAGCTGATACCTACATCTGAATAGGCAGCGTCCTACCCCCACGCAAAGGACTGCTTAACCCCCTGTAGTGAGTCTGGAGCCAGGGCAGGAAAGGAGGTCTCCCCTGCTTCAAAGTTACAACTGGGTATAAGAACTGGACCTCTGACCCTACTAAATCAGCTCACTTCTGGACCTGTGAAGAACTCTGCCAGGAAGAGGACTGCTGTGCTGCTACACTGACCGCCACTCTGGACTGCTGTTCTTTAAAACTGCTTTTCTGCTGTACTGCCCTGCTGCCTGCTGTCCTTTGCCCTGCTGAGGAAGTACTGGACCCATCTCACTTGAACCCAGAATGAATCAAAGGGCCTGCTGGCTTCCCTCCTGTTTTTCTGAAGTCTCAGGAACACAAAAGACTTGGAACACCTCATCACCTACAGCCCCTAGACTTTGCTTGCTAGATGCCCTGCCAAGTCTTGCCAATACAGTCTGGTGCCTTGGAAGTGAGTATTAAGTGCTACAACTGCTAATCTATGCATCGCCAGCATTGTGATGTTTGGAATGGATGCATCTCCTTCGACACTAGTGCATTGCTGCTCGAGGACTTAGCATCTCTTGTTGCGCGGATTGACGTTTACACATAGCCTTCATTGCAAAGAGTTCACCGATGATGTGAATCTGACTTCGCCAATCAGAACTGATGCATCACCTGCATCCAAAGGGATCAACACCGATGCATTGCCTCCTGTGCTCTTCGCATTGGGTCTTCGACGTCGACGCATCCTCCAGCCAAAGATATTTTTGCAGCAGGACAAGATTGATCTCTGTATCGGACCCACTCTCCATCGTGGTCAGCCTAAATGTTCCATTTAGCTCCAGTCAAGCGTTACCAAATAGCTCCAGTTGGTGCCTTTTGTTTCTAAGAACTATATTTGCAGATTTGTTTTAAAAAAAAATATATTTCAACTTCTACTTATTGAATTTTTGTTGTTTTGGTCTTTTTGTGCTCATTAAAACCAGTTCTATTTTTCTAACCAGGTGTGGTATTTTTTGTGTGGTTTTTTCACAGTTTTACTGCTTTAAGTGTTGCACCAATACTTTACACATTGCCTTTTAAGTTGAACCTGCCTGCTCTCTGCCAAGATACCCGAGGGTGAGCACAGGTTAATTTATTGTGTGCAAGTGACTTATCCTGACTAGAATTGTAGTCCCTACTTGGACAGGATGCACACCTGTCAACTAGAGACAACAATTTCTAACACCCCCCTAGAATTTTCAGCATTATTTTAAGCACTCCCAAGAGTGGAGTTTTTGCTCTCCTGTGGGGAACATAGCAATTTCAAGGAGTTAGTGCAATGGCTGCATTTTATGTGGTCTGAAGGTGTATAAAATGATACAGGCACATGGTATGCTTATTTAGAAAGCTGTGTTACCCATTTATGCTGACAGTAATTGTTGAAATGCTTTATTGACAATAATGATTGCTTGACACACTTTTACAATTGAGTACAATGTAATGGTGTTTTTGTTTTAACACATAGATTACTTGTCTGTTATTGTGATGATCCCCTTGACAAAGTCCATAGGCTTGCTTTATTTAAAGTGATACCGCCTACATTATGGTGTGTTATCAGTTACACATGATGAATACTGATACCTTTTATGTGTCAAATGTAATTTCATGATGTCATCTGAGATATTTTCAATCTGTCTTATGTATTTATTTGTAAATTAATGCATAGTATTTAGTAGTGTGTGACAAAGCCTTGACTGGGCAATCATTTATTGTTATTGTTGTGTGCCAGAGAATGATGATTAGTAGCCCCTACCCCCTCTCCCGAGCCAGCCTTGGACTGCTCTGCTTCACTATATTGAGAGTCAAGCCATACATGGAGGTGGGTGGTTCCCAGTAAAGGGGAAATTGTGAACCTATAATTTGTGCAGGTCTCACATCCGGCACAACTAATAACCGAATTTCCTGCAAATACCGCCCCTCCTGAATGCAGCCTTTGATAGGACTTTTTGTATCTAGGACCTGTTAGGACCTGTTAAGATGATAATAAAGACGGTAGGATGCAACATGGCTTTGCAGGTGTAAGTCTTTATTCACTGAGATAAGTAACGATGAGTTGTAAGATCGTTCAGAACATACCACCACACATCCTTGCGCACACATAACAAGCAGGTTCTGTCACCCTGCTCGTGTTCTGGCTGATGCATGCATCATGCACTGCACCTTGGGTTCTGTAACGAGGAAGAAGGTAGAGATCTCACATGTAATGTTACATGAAAGCATTGTGACAGTTTATCACTGTTCTGCGCTGGTGCATGATGACTGCATATTGGCAACTATTTCTATGATAGTAAAAAATTCAGCGAGAAATCACAGATGTTGCTAATGTTTAAAATCTTAGGAACCCTTTCACAAAAAACATTGATTAGTATAGAAGTAATACATATGAGTACTGTTTAACATACTATTGTGAATCAGGTCGGAAATGTATCTTTATTAATAAAAGTGATAAGAGTTCACAGTTCTTTCTGTTTGTACTAAATGCTTATGAATATTCACCGAGTACTCCCATATTATTCCCATCTTAGATGTTTTGCGGCCATTTTTGCACCTGCATGTGAGGATATATAAAATAATACTATAAAACATTACTTTACATACACCAAAATTAACAGGTCTCTATCCCCTTCATCAGCAAAAGAGGTGGTATAAATGTATTCCTCGATTTGTTAAGTAGATCATGATATATTTTTCTGTTTAAATAAAAGTTCAAATGTATTTGGTAACATTTTCAGAAATCGATTTAGACCTCTGTCAGATACAAGATTATTGTAGTTTCAAAAAGGCAAACGCCTATTACACAGACAAATGTTCTAAGAATTAGTAGGTCTAGCGGAAAAAAGCTCACTGACTAAAGCAAAGACCATTATCAGAAGAACCCAATAATAACAGCATCAGCTCAGATAGCGAGAAGGCTAATTCGGTTATGCAAAGTCAGCAGGTTGTTTAAAAAGTCTATATTAGTTTAAACACTTTCGAGGCATCTGATGCTTCCATGGCTCTTATTCCTTGGAGCCATACTACGGTCCTGCTCTAATGAGCAGAAGCACAGAACATTGCTTGGCATAAGAATATGCCAACAAATCAGTTCTCCCAACTCTTGTGAAATCATTAATGTATCTTTTCCTCATGGCAGATCTATAAAGAGCAAAAGCAGAAGAGAATGGAATTATGCTGACCTCAAAGCTCCTGCACCAACTACAATAAATATGTTTTCTTTAGTGCAAGATGTTATGGCAAATAGGATTATGGAACTGGGCTCAGAAAGAGAGTGAAAAGAGTAAGGGGCAGATTTAAGAGCCCTTTGGCCACTTTAGCACCACCTTAGCACCATTTTCTTGGCACTAAGGTGGAGCTAAGGTGGCCTTTTCCTCATGCCATATGTACAAAGTGGCGTAATGCAAGCATTGCAACACTTTGTAACCCCATGTGCCACATTATGCCTGTGCCAGGCATGATGTATGAAAGGAGGATGTTCCCAGTTAGGAATCCCAGAAAAATACATAGTAAAATTTAAAAGATTTAATTGCACCATTTTTTCAGAACTTTTAACACCTGTTGAAAAGGGGCACACCGTTGTTTACAATGGGCCCCTATGTTCTGTTCAGGGTTAGCGGCCATATTTTTGTGCTAACCCTGAACTGTAAATCAATAGTGTTTTTAACTCCTGCTCAGAGCAGGCGTTAAAAATAATGCACCCATTTAAATCAATGGGCCTCCTTGCACTTTGCTACACTAGTGACAACATTTTTGACAATAGTTTGACAAACTGCCACAATAGTGTAAAAAAATGGTAACGCTATTGTTCTAACTACCTCCATGGTGCACTGTATCTTAAATACTGCGCACACATGGTGATATTAGTGGGAGGCATAAGAAAAGTGGCAGTGCATTGAGTGCAGCACCACTTTTCTTAAATTAGGTCCTGCAAGCTATGTTGTCGATAAAAAGTAGTGAGGGATCCCAAGCATTCTCATCTAGTCCCAGTTGGTTTGCTAAAGCTTGTCCCAAGGTCATAGCTGCTATTACTGCAGCAGGTGCAGTGGCACCAGGGCCTACAGCCCTCAGGACCATCTTAAATCCTGATGATATGTGTATCTTCTTGTGAGAAAACTGGGCTGATTGTAGAAACCCCCTAACTTTTTGTCCCCATTTTTCACTTTTTGCTGGTGTTTTCTTGACTCTGATGGTGCCCTGAGTACTGCTAACCAGTCCCAGGGTCTGTGCTCTAAAAGCATTACAATTAGGCTAATTATAATTAGCAGTATTAAAACATATATAAGTCCCTAGTATATGGTAAGGCATGTACTTTTATGAACCCAAGCATAGGCTGAGATGCCCAGGGTACTTTTAAAGGCAGGTCTGGCTTGCTGGATGCTTTTAAATTGAAGTTACATGCAAATTCGACTTTGGAACTAAAAGTACTTCCAAAGTCGTCAACTACGTTATTTTTACATATAAGTCACCCTAAGGTGTGTCATGGGTGTCCCAAGGGTTGGGTGCAGTGTATTATAAGGAGGGGCCTTATGAAATAAATTTTATAAGGCCTGGTGAGGAAAAATAGCCAAATGTGTTTTTCTCTCATTGTAGTGAATAGGCTCATAGGTTGAAATAGGGAGACTTTGGGGGTCATTACAACCCTGGCGGACGGTGTTAAAGCGGCAGTAAGACCGCCAACAGGCTGCCGGTCTTTTTTTGAGTATCATGACCATGGCGGTTACCGCCATGGTCATCCGCCGCTTTTCCGTTCTGCCCGCTGGGCTGGAGACCTGGGTCTCCAGCCCGGCGGCCGTCACAATACCGCCGCCGGTATTTTGACCCGGCTTACCGCTGTGGATTTCCAGCGGTAGGAACCGCCATGAAATCCATGGCGGTAAGCACTATCAGTGCCAGGGAATTCCTTCACTGGCACTGATAGGGGTCTCCCCCACCCCCGCCCCAACTCCCTCCCCTACACCCCCCAACACCCCTGCCACCCCCCAAAGGTGGCAGGGCCCCCCTCCCCACCCTGACCCCGACATTACCTTACATATACACACCCGACACGCACGCAGGCACCACCAACACACATACACGCACACACACCAACATACATGCCAACATCCACACACACAGTTTGACACGTACACCAGATTCACACATTCACGCACACATCCATACAGACATATATACAGACATACACGCACTCATTCCCAAAACACGCAACACACCCCCAAGCATACACGCACTCACACACCCCCCTACATACATAGACACACACCCCCATGCACCCACACAACACACAACACCCCCCATCCCCCTCCCCTAACGGACGATCAACTTACCTGTTCCGTCGATCCGCCGGGAGAGGACGGGAGCCATGGGGCAGCTCCGCCGACACCACACCACCAACAGAACACCGCCGTGCAGAATCACAGGACGTGATTAGCAGGGCGGCATTCTGTTGACGTGGCGGTGGAGGTGGAGCAACCTCAACTTCCCCGCCGCCCGCAAGTATGGCTGTTGGCGGCTCTCCGTTGGAAAAACGACGGAGGGCAGCCAACGGTCATAATACCCCGAGCGGCAAACCACCACTACTGGTGGTCTTCCGCACGGCGGTCCCTCGGCGGTCTTGTTAAAAGACCGCTGAGGTTGTAATGACCCCCTTTATCTTAATTAATAGATATGACCCGTTTGGTCTCAAGCTGATTGTTATAATAAATGCAACAACCTGTCACTGTGGAATTCAATATAACTAGTTCAGCAAAAGAGTTTTATAACTCTTCCTAAAAGTTACCAGTTTCAGTTCTGGAGTGCCCTTCTGTGATTGGCAAGCCTCTGGCTTTGATGAGATGTAAAGTGGCCTTGGATGGCCACAAATGAAGTGCATGGGTGAGGTGGTCTGCCTCAGCAGATGGTGAAAGAGGATGGTAGGAGAGCAGCCAAACTAGTCTTCAAAGGAGGGAAGAACATTTGGAGCAGCTCAGGGCCTCTATCATTTCCTGCAAACCCAGACAACCAAGTGCCCTCTTGATTAGATTAGGAGAGAGCGGGAGAGGGATTTGTTTAGGAGTTTTAGCCAAACCAGTGGGTGGGCTTGGCCAGACCTAACCTCCAAAATTCAGTTTCTGCCATTTTGGATTTTTAAAGAATGTTGCTCTCTGGGATTAATTTTTGCCACACTTCCCAGGAAGTGGTCATTCAAGAGAGTAGTGGCCTGCCTATGATTGGATAGTTGCCCCCCTGATTTTCACCCCAGTAGCAAGGATAAATGTGGCAGTGCTGCATCCACATCTCAGATTCCCACAAGGAGCAACATCAGAAGAACAAGGACTGTCTTACTGGACCCCTAACCTGCACCTGCACACTGCACTCTGAAGGACTGTTGTGCACATTTGGCTTCACCACTAAAAGGACTTTGCCTGTCTTCAACTGGTGCAAGAAGAGAATTCCTGCTTGCTACAGTGGCTAGTGGCCATTTTTGGATTTGAACCAGGTTCATTTTGAGAGTTGGAGTCCTAACCCTCAAGGAGCAATTCAGGGCTTCTGGAACCTTGGAGTGAGCTGTGGACTCTTAAAGAACCTTCCAAGACCTTCTGGAAGAAGATCCAGATGTTTGGAGAAATTTGGAGAACTTTTGGAAAAAAGCTTCATAAAGGGATCGACCAGCCGTGGTGAGTCAAGCTGGTTTACCTCAACCGCAACCCAGCCTAAATTGCTGGTTTGTCCTGCTAAAAAGGTCTGGAACCCCAGGCTTCCAGGATTTCACCAGGGGCTCTTAGAAAAGAGATGCGATGACCTTGCATTGAAATTGGCTTGCTTTGGAGGGTCGACCCCTGTCAGAAGGAAAAAGCTCAAAAAAAGTGACAAAGTCCAAACGTAAAAAGTTGACCTGGACTTCCCGCACAGCATATCCGAGGAGGGCTCCAGGAATGTCAGATCAAGATTCATCTTTGGCCCAGATGAAGATTTCCATCCTGAAAAATAGTCAAAGTCTGAAGGTCGAATTCTTCACCGAGGTCCCCTGCGAAGCATATCTGAAGAGGGCTCCAGGGAGATCAGGTCGGATTGGTGACTTTGTCCCACTGAAGAAAATCTTCAAGAAAAAGACTAAGTTGGTCATTATGAACACAGGGGAAACAACCGCCGTGTTCATGCTGGTGGTCAAAACACTGACCGCCAGCCACCCCGGAACTCCGCCGGCCAAATAATGAACATTTCTGTGGGCTCCGCCGGCTCACAGAAAGGCTTGGCCGGGACATTGACGGTGGCTCCACATGGAGCCACCGTCAATGCCTCTGTGTAGCAGGTCCAGTTGCACCCTTTGCGCAGATCACTGCCCGAAAATCAGGCAGTGAGCTGCGCGACGGGGCTCTGCACTGGGGCCCCTGCACTGCCCATGCAAAGTGCATGGGTAGTGCAGGGGCCCCCAGGGGTGCCCGGGGCACCCCCTCCGTCAGCTTTTCCTGGCGGGAAATGAAACATTATCCGCAGGGTACCCTGGCAGATGTTGTTTCAACTCCCCGCCAGGATGCCTGACGGCTGGCATGTTAAAAATATGGCTTTAGCAGACACTGCTGGCATGGCGGGTCAAACCACCAAGTTCGTAATGAGGGCCTAAGTCCAAAGGTAAACTTTTGACCGAGGCCTCCGCCTTGCTGTATCCGAGCAGGGTTCCATCACGGTCTGCCTTAAACTTTGACTTTGCCCCAGTCGTGTTGCAACCAGATGTCCTGTGTGGCCCTTTTTGTGGTTTCTAGGCACAAAAAAACATTATTTGCTTTAAAAAAATCATTTCTCAGGTCCCTTTATCTGATTTTAATCGTTTTGTTGTCATTTTGAAGCTACAAATGTAATCTATTTTTATGAATTAGGCCCTCATTACAAACCTGGAGGTAAATCCCACTCACCGCAGTGCTGACGGCCGTCAAGATACCGTGGCCATGGCAGAAATCCGCTACAGGTATTACGACCCACATTTTGTAATCCGCCACAATACAGACATCCACACAAGTCCGCCACACCAAAGGTCAGTTATAAACTGGTGATAGCAAACCTACACCGTCACGCAAACAGGAATACGCCCACAGTATCATGACCCACGAATCAACGCGGCGGTCGTTCAACCACGGTAATCCACCGCCGTGCTCAAAATACACACACATTTACAAAACACAACCACCTTGGACAATTCAAAATACACACATCTGACACACATACACACACCACACCCTCACAATCATACCGCTATAAAACACAAACCCACATTACCAATAACCCCTTACAACTACATATTTGGAAGAAGCAGAGAGAGAGAGAATAGCAAACACAACACCAGTATCCACAGGCACACAACACCATCACTCATACAACATCCACGCACCTCAAAGAACACACACCAACACAACACATCACAGAGCACAACAAACATCACCTCACACATCACCCACACCATATTATGGCACCTCAAAGACACCCCAGGTTTACTGAGGAGGAGCTCAGGGTCATAGTGGAGGAAATCATCCGGGTAAAGCCACAGCTATTCGGATCACATGTGCAGCAGACGTCTATTGCAAGTAAGATGGAGCTATGGCGGAGAACTGTTGACAAGTTCAACGCAGTGAGACAGCATCCAAGAACCAGGGATGACATCAGGAAGAGGTGGAACGATCTACGGGGAAGGTGCGTTCTGTGGTATCCAGACACCAGGTAGCCGTACAGAGGACTGGCAGTGGACTCCCACCTCCTACCCCACAACTAACAACATGGGAGGAGCAAGTCTTGGAGATCATGCACCCTGAGGGCCTCGCAGGAGTAGCAGGAGGACTGGACTCTGGTAAGGCAAATCTATACTACTATATCTCCCCCACCCTTCCTGTATGCCATCACAAACTCCTACCCCTACCCTCACACCAAACACCCCAACACCCCAAAGATACCCCACTATCACAACCCAAACATCCCAAAATCAAGCCCTGCATGTAACATCAATGCATGGACAACCATCACCAAAGCATGTCCGGTAGAGAGACTCACCCAGGCCCCAAAATCACCAATCACACAAGGACCAAGGCAATAATGCAAGCACAAGAGTAGAGGGTAACTCACCCATTGCACAAGATGACACACACAGATACAATAACTATGCCTTCACACCCTAACATGACCCCCACCCAACGTCACCAGACAGGAGGTGCCAGCCATATCCAGTCCCCCCACAGAAGAGGCCCACAGTGACAACAGCAGCCATGCACGCCTGGATCAAGATGACCAGCCCAACCCATCAGGGAACTCTGGACAGTCGGTTCCTGTTAGAAATGGGGTTTTTGGTTGGCAGTCAGGTTACCCCCTGTCCAAGCAAAAGCCCTCACTCTAGTCAGGGTAAGTCACACACAATCCAAGATTATCCTGTGCCCACCCTCTGGTAGCTTGGCACGAGCAGTCAGGCTTAACTTAGAAGGCAATGTGTAAAGTATTTGTGCAATAAATCATACAATACCACCATATAGCACCACAAAAATACACCACACAGTGTTTAGAAAAATATATAATATTTATCAGGATAATTGTAGGTCAAAAAGAATAAAGTTGCAATGGGAAATTGTAGAGATATCACTGAAAAGTGATATAAAGTGTCTTAAGTCTTTAGAATATAAACAAAGTCTCTTTCAAGCACAAGTACCTGGTTTAGCGTGGAAAAATCTCCTCAAAGGGCCACAAGAGAAGAGGTGCGTGGAAAAAGGGTGTGTGCGTCGATTTCTCCCCAGCACACACGGACTTGCGTCGTTATTTTCCACGCGGGGAAGTCAGGCGTCGTTTTCTGGCGCGCGGACAGTCTCTTTCTGTGGATCGCGGGGATTACCAGATGTCCCGGGTCTGTGCGTGGATTTTCCTGCTTGTTCTCCGGCTGCGCGTCGGTCTGCGGGGCTGCGCGTCGAAATTACGATCTCACGGCAGGCGTCGCGTCGATTTCTCCTCTAGAGGTCGGGCGGCGTTGTCCTTGCGAGGCCGTGCGTCGGATCTTCGATCGTCCCAAGAGCGTTGCGTCGATCAGCGTCGGAGTGCGGCGTTTTTCTCGCCGCGAAACAAGCTGTGCGTCAAAATTTTCAGTGCACGGAGCGTCCAAGTAAAAGAGAGAAGTCTTTTTGGTCCTGAGACTTCAAGGAACAGGAGGCAAGCTCTATCTAAGCCCTTGGAGAGCACTTTCACAGCCAGACAAGAGTTCAGCAAGGCAGCAGGGCTACAGCAAGGCAGCAGTCCTTTGTAGAAAGCAGGCAGGTGAGTCCTTTGAGCAGCCAGGCAGTTCTTCTTGGCAGGATGTAGTTTCTGGTTCAGGTTTCTTCTCCAGCAAGTGTCCGATGAGGTAGGGCAGAGGCCCTGTTTTATACCCAAATGTGCCTTTGAAGTGGGGGAGACTTCAAAGAGTGGCTAAGAAGTGCACCAGGTCCCCTTTCAGTTCAATCCTGTCTGCCAGGGTCCCAGTAGGGGGTGTGGCAGTCCTTTGTGTGAGAGCAGGCCCTCCACCCTCCCAGCCCAGGAAGACCCATTCAAAATGCAGATGTATGCAAGTGAGGCTGAGTACCCTGTGTTTCGGGTGTGTCTGAGTGAATGCACAAGGAGCTGTCAACCAAGCCCAGCCAGACGTGGATTGTAAGGCACAGAAGGATTTAAGTGCAAAGAAATGCTCACTTTCTAAAAGTGGCATTTCTAGAATAGTAATATTAAATCCGACTTCACCAGTCAGCAGGATTTTGTATTACCATTCTGGCCATACTAAATATGACCTTCCTGCTCCTGTCAGATCAGCAGCTGCCACTTCAACAGTGTATGAGGGCAGCCCCAATGTTAGCCTATGAAGGGAGCAGGCCTCACAGTAGTGTAAAAACGAATTTAGGAGTTTTACACTACCAGGACATATAACTACACAGGTACATGTCCTGCCTTTTACCCACACCGCACCCTGCTCTAGGGGTTTCCTAGGGCACACTTTAAGGGTGACTTATATGTAGAAAAAGGGGAGTTCTAGGCTTGGCAAGTACTTTTAAATGCCAAGTCGAGGTGGCAGTGAAACTGCACACACAGGCCTTGCAATGGCAGGCCTGAGACAAGGAAAAGGGGCTACTTAAGTGGGTGGCACAACCAGTGCTGCGGGCCCACTAGTAGCATTTAATTCACCAGCCCTATGCACATAAAGTGCACCTTACTAGGGACTTATAAGTAAATTAATAGTCCAATCAGGTATGATTCCAGGTTACCATGTTTTAGGGGAGAGAGCATATGCACTTTAGCCCTGGTTAGCAGGGGTAAAGTGCGCAGAATCTATAAACCAGCAAAAACAGTGTCCAAAAAGTGGAGGGAGGCAGGCAAAAAGTTAGGGGTGACTACCCTAAGGCTGTCAGGTCTAACAGTTCCCCTGCCACAGTCACAAACCACCACTGAACCTCCCCCCTCAGGAAACACCACCACATCACCCACCCAGCGGGCCCATCCCTCTGTCCCCAGGACATGTCAATCAGCAGTGTGTCCACCACTACAGGGACCCCAGGCAAACCCACCAACTCAAGACAATCAGGGACCTGGGGTCAGTGGCAGTGGGCACACGGTTCAGGGGACAGAGGCACAGGACAACAGGGAAACTGGGAGGACTGCTGTGCGACAGGGGGAGGACAGGCCAGGGAACCCACTCTCCATGAGGCACTCTCCAACATTATGAGAGCATACCACCATTCCCAGGAAACCATGGGCACATTACTGGCCAAGTTTCGGGAGACCCAGCGGCTGCAGGAGGAACAGTACCTGGGAATCAGGGAGGACTTGAAGTCCATTAACTCCACCCTGTTCACCATTGCAGGGGTGCTGGCAGACATGGCCAACACCATGAGGGACACAGTGGACACCAACAGGCCCCTGACATTAGCCTGAACGATGAACAGCCCTCCACCTCCGCAGGCACTAGTGGACAGGCAGTCCCGCCACTGGAACAACAAGCCACCAGCACCCCACCCCCTGCAGAAGGAGAACCACCCCACAAACGGTCCCTGAGATCCAGGCACAAGACAGAGAACATTGGCAAGACCCCGCCAGGAAATAAGACTCTCCTGGTTGTCACGCTCTGTCCCACTATGTCACCCTCACACCCTTGAACTGCCATTACTTTACCTCCTATGCCCCCTTGGACAATGCACCTGTGATAGAGAGAGACTGACCTCTACCATGGACATTCCTCCACCATCACACCCCATCCCATTGCACACACACCTCCACTGAATAGCACTTAAATAAACACCCTTGAATCACAAAACGATGTGGAGTCAGTCTGTACTTTCACAAGTGTATTATTACAAACTCTCTGACAAATAGCTATGTCAATGTTCGTTTTCACATACCAATGTTCAACAGTTGTTGGGTAGCAGTAAACATAGCAGAAGGCAGAAAGTGGTACCCAGATCTGTGAAATGGAAAGCCAAAGTGAACTATCAGGGTCCATACACAGAGGTAAAAAGGCAAAATCATGCAATGTCCAACAGTAGTATGATATGAGAGGAGCAGTGCCAGTATTTTACCTGTGTCTCACTGGAAGTATTGCATGATGATGTTGTTTGGGTTGTCTATATCTTCTTCTTCTGCCTCCTCTTCTTCACTGTCCACAGGCTCCACAGCTGCCACAAGACCAACATCAGGCCCATTCTCTTGCAGAAAAGGCACCTGGCGTCGCAAAGCCAGGTTGTGCAACATACAGCATGCCACGATGATCTGGCACACCTTCTTCGGTGAGTAGTATAGGGAGCCACCTGTCAGATGGAGGTACCGGAACCTGGCCTTCAGGAGGCCGAAAGTCTGCTCTATTATCTTCCTAGTTCACCCATGTGCCTCATTGTAGCATTCCTCTGACCTTGTCCTGGGATTCCTCACTGGGGTCAGTAGCCTAGACAGGTTGGGGTAACCAGAGTCACCTGCAAATATCGAGGGACATCTGTTAGACACACACCAACCCTTAGGGACTCTCCCATATCCAGACACCTATTCAAACTGTGTGGGGACCTTGGGCTCACCTATTAGCCACACACAGTGGCTCTGAAGTTGGCCAATCTCATAAGGGATGCTGCTATTCCTCAAAATGTAAGCGTCATGCACTGAGCCAGGATACTTGGCATTCACATGGGAGATGTACTGGTCTGCCAAACATACAATCTGCACATTCATGGAATGGTAGCTTTTTCGGTTTCTGTACACCTGTTCATTCCTGTGGGGTGGGACAAATGCCACATGTGTACCATCAATGGCACCAGTGATGTTGGGGATATGTCCCATGGCATAGAAGTAACCTTTTACTGTAGGCAAATCCTCCACCTGAGGGAAAACGATGTAGGTGCGCATGTGTTTCAGCAGGGCAGACGACACTCTGGACAACACGTTAGAGAACATTGGCTGTGACAGTCCTGATGCCATGGCCACTGTTGTTTGAAAGGACCCATTCGCCAGGAAATGGAGTACTGACAGGACCTGCACATTCCTGTGGGATGGCGGATAGCTGACACGAGGTCTGGCTCCAACTGGGCACACAGTTCATGGATTGTGGCACTATCAAGTCTGTAGGTGATAATGATGTGTCTGTCTTCCATTGTCGACAGGTCCACCAGGGGTCTGTGTACCGGAGGATGACTCCATCTCATCATCTGCCCCAGCAGAGGTGCCCTATGGAGGAGAAGGGTGAGCAGAGGGTCATACACCACATAACTTGCACAAGGGTGTTTTGAACTATTGTGATGTAATCGGTGTGTGGTGCTGTCTGTCCATATTCCTGCCCAAAAGTGCTGTGACGCAGTTAGTTGCCCTGCCATGTGGGCCCCTAAAATGGCGGCTGCCTGACCTGTGAGGGAGGGACAAGGGGAAATGAGGTAACTGCGCTGGCGTTATGCAGCGTCGCGGTAGGTGGACGAAGACCTCGGCACAATTCAGCATTGGTTATCATTGGGCCCTATGGGTTCCAGGAGCCAATGATGATGTATGCCGGAGGTGACGGTATGCAGCGCCGCGGACGTAACCGCCATTTTCTATCTGTTCACTCACTTGATACCTGACCTTCAACATGAGAGGACCTACACTGCAAGTGCTGCTGTGACCTGAGTCTGGAAGGGACAATGGCTACAGTGCTGGGGAAAGGGCCCCTGCCTTCACCGTGGAGGAGTTGGACAACCTGGTGGTTGGGGTCCTCCCCCAGTACACGCTACTCTATGGTTCTCCAGACAAACAGGTGAGTACACTGTGAGCATGATGGATGGGACATGAACGTATGGAGTGGGGTGGATGGAAGATTCAAGTGGGGGGGCTGTGGCAGCATGTGAGGATGGTCAGTGTATGTGTTTTTGGGCCAGGGTGGGAAGTTGTGGCCAATGAGTAAGAAGAACCGGACGGCCGAGTAAAATCCATTGTTACTTCACTTTTCCTCTAGGTCAGCGCCCACCAGAAGAAGGGTATTTGGCATGCCATTGCCAAGGAGGTGCGGACCCTGGGGGACTACCATAGACAGAGCACCCACTGCCGCAAAAGATGGGAGAACCTGCGCCTCTGGAGCAAGACGACGGCGAAGGCCCAGCTGGGGATGGACTCCCAATGTGGAAGGGGTGCCCGTTGCACCATGACCCCCGATGTACCGGATCCTGGAGGTGACATATCCTGAGTTGGATGGGAGCTTGAGGGCATCACAGCAGCCACAAGGGGGTGAGTGCACTCTCATTCAGCTGACTCTGTGCGCTGTATGAGGTGTCTGGGTGGGGGAAGTGGGCTGTGGGCTGTGGGTTCCCCTAGGCCAAGCCAAACGTGCTAGAGTATGTCCATTGTTAAGCAGGCTCTGTGGTACTCCAACCCCAAATGTGGTAGTGGCCATCAACACCTAGTCAGGCTACTGTGGGTTCCAGGTGTGCATCAAATGGGCTTAGGCACAGTCCTCCATGGGCAGGTGATTTTCCCAAGGACAGTTAGTGCATGGCCTAGTGCATAGGGCTGCTCCCTGTGTGCTGTGTCAGCCAACGGTGGTATTGTTGCTGGCATTGACCATGTGTATCCTCTGTCTTTCCCCCTTTTTGTTTTGTCACCCTGTCCTTGTGTGCATTAGCATCATCTGGTGGAGGAGCGTTGGCACCGGAGCAGGAGGGAGCTGCAAACCACATGGCCCAGGAGGGTGAATGTATAGAGTCTGAAGGCACCAGTGGGACGGAGGGCGAGGGGAGCTCCAAGACGGAGACAGGAGGAGACACCAGCGACAGCGACTCCACCACTGATGGGAGTTCCCTTGTGGTGGTGGGCAACTCTGTGCCCACCGCAACAACAGGTACAGCCACCATCCCCCCTACCAGCACTGTCCTCCCAGCAGCCCCTCAGCGTGTTTCCCGTGCCGCTCATACAGGAGGGTGGGCATCTCCTTCGCCCCAGACACCTCAGGCCCTGCCCCAGTCAGCCCTGCTGCCCTCAGTGAGGAGGCTATTGACCTCCTGAGATCCTTCACTGTTGGGCAGTCAACCATACTGAATGCCATCCAGGGTGTTGAGATGCATTTGCAACAAACACAAGCATACCTGGAGGGCGTTCATTCTGGCATGGCGGCCCAATAGAGAGCATTTCAGGCTCTGGCCTCAGCACTGATGGCAGCCATTGTCCCTGTGTCCAGCCTCCCCCCCTACTTCCACTACCCAGACCCAATCCCCTCTACCTCAGCCTATCCCAAGCACACCATCAGTCCAGCATGCACACTCATCAACACACAAAAGTGGCTCAGGCAAACATAAGCACCACACATCCCACAGGCACTCACACAAGCACCATACCCATGCAGACACACCAACATCAACTGCCTCCACTATGTCCCCCTCCTCTACGTCCTCCACCTCCCTCCCAGTCTCGTCTCCACTCACACCTGCATGCACTGCATCCTCAGCCACTACCTCCATCACCAGCACACCCATCACCACACACCGCTCACGTGCAATCACCACCCCCACTACCATGCACACGTCCTCTGTGTCCTCTCCCAGTATTTCTGTGAGCCCTCCTCCCAAAGTACACAAACGCAGGCACACACCCACTCAACAGCCATCCACCTAACAACAGCCTCCAGCCCATGCACCCTCACCCAAAACTCAGCAGACGTATACCTCCTACAACCACTACCTCTTCCTCCACTCCCAAACCCCTTCCATCTTCCCATCCCAGTGTGTCTAAAAAACTTTTCCTAGCTAACATTGACCTATTCCCTACACCTCTCTCACCCCCGTCCTTCCCCTAGGGCCAGGATGTCCAGATCCCAACCCAGCACCTCAGCCACAAAATCCTCGAGCACGGTAGTCCCTGCAGGTCCAGTGACATCAAAGGCGGCACCCATCAGGGCTGCCAGTGCACCACCTAGTAAGGCCAAGCATCACCCTATTTCACCACCTGCCCAGGTGAAGAAGGGGCCCACCTGCCGTAGGGAAAAGCCGCACCAACCACCCAGCAAGGCCTCCTCCAAGACAACAGAGGACAGTGCCAGTGTGTTAGCAGCAACTTCCAAGGTGTGGAAGGGACACAAGGCCAAAGGGAAATCAGCTCAGGGAACTGAGCCTCAGGGTGAGGGACTGGCATCACCTCTTCTGCAAGTCAGAACAGCAACCTGTATGGCGGTGGCCACCGACCCAACCACCGCCACCTGCACCACCACCTGCACCACCACCTGCACCGCCACCTGCACGTTTGCTGCCTCTGCTACAGTCCCCAGCATTATCCCCAGTGGGCAGCCGCCTGAGACTATAGGAAACGTCCTGGTGTCTCCCTGCACAGGTGCTGACACCTGCACCACCAGCAGCATCTTTGCCGCAGACCCTGCCATAGATACTGCCACAGACACCGCCAACTGCCCCGCGATGTGCCCTGCCAGTGCCACCACAGCGGACTTCAGCATCATCCTCAGTGGGCAGCCGTCCGAGGCTGCAGGAGACGTCCAGGAACCTGCACACACTACATGAGGCACCACAACCAGCGCTGGCAGTGCCAGCTGTTGCCAGGCTATGTCACCGCAGGGTGAAGTGTATCTCTGCCCCCATAGAGTATCATGCTACCTGTTCGAAGAAAATCTTGTGGCTCAGACACCCAGGTGAGGGAATGGGAACTGCCACATCCCAGGTGCAGCACTCTGAGCACCAAGCCCCCTCCAGAACCAGTGGAGAACTGCATCCACTACCCCAGTCCTTGGCAGGATGAAGCACTCAAGGCACCAAGCCCCCTCCAGAACCAGTGGAGAACTGCATCCACTACCCCAGTCCTTGGCAGGATGAAGCACTCTGGGCACCAAGCCCCCTCCAGAACCAGTGGAGAACTGCATCCACTACCCCAGTCCTTGGCATGATGTAGCACTCTGGGCACAAAGCCCCCTCCAGAACCAGTGTAGAACTGCATCCACTACCCCAGTCCTTGGCAGGATGAAGGACTCTGGGCACCAAGCCCCCTCCAGAACCAGTGGAGAACTGCATCCACTCCAGAGACTGTGGCTTTGCACTCCCCAGGAGCAAGCAGTGGGCAAACCACCCACTTGAGAGACTGTGGCCTTGCACTCCCCAGGACCAAGCAGTGGGAAACCACCCACTTGAGAGACTTGAGAGACTGCGGCTTTGCGCTCCCCAAGACCAAGCAGTGGACATGGACCCCCCTCGTGGAGCAGTGGCGTTGTCCCATCATCCGGCTGAGGTGCCCCCCCCCTTCGCTGTCCCCCTGAGGTACCCGTTTTTTTTCAACCTGGTGTCCCAGCAGTGTGTTCTCTGTTTTGAGGTAGGTGTCATGAGTGGGCTTCGCCCATGCTTTTTGGGACCACTGGTCCATGGACATTGAATGGATCAGAATACGGACTTGTGTACTTGCTGTAAATATTTGTATATACTGATCTTTTAAAGTTATGTTGGCCTATCTGGATTGTCGATGATTACACTCATTACAATCATTTCATTTGGTCCTTGCGTTCTTTCAGGGGGTTACGGGGAGTGAGTGTAATGTTGCTGCATGTGTTTATGTGTGTGTTGTTGGGGGTGAGGGTGGGGGTGTTGCGTGTTGCGTGTGTGTGTGTCACTCTCTTTTTCCTCCTCCCCTCTCCTGTGTGCAAGGTGCAGTACTCACCGTGGTCGTCGCCGCCGTCTTTGATGTTCCTGGTAGAAGAGGAGGTAAACCAACATTGGTAACACCAGTAACTCGGGCTCCAGGGTGACCTGGCTCCTCGTTGGGTGTCGCGAGGTGAGTGGTTTCCCTTCCAATTCCTGTTTCCACCGTGCTTTTGATGTCATTGGTACTGCCCCGGAAAAGCTGGCGGATTGGTGCCTTGTAATAATGTGGGTGGTACATTGTCTTCCGCCTGTCTGTTGGCGGTTACTGCCACGGCATTTGTTGTTACCGCCGTGGCGGTCGTGGTTTTGAAAGTGGCTGTCTGTGTTGGCAGTTTCTGCCATGGTTGTAATTCCATTTTTTTTACCGCCGGCCTGTTGGCGGTATAACCGCGTCTTTATCACCGACCGGCTGGGTTGTAATGAGGGCCTCAGTGTTGTATTTTTATTGTGTTTTGTGTTTTACTTATTTACCGTTTTGTGATTTTTAAATGCTTTACACACCTGTCTCCTAAGTTAAGCTTTGTCGCTCATTGCCAAACTATCACAGGTTGAACGGGGATTAATTTTTTTAGACCTTACTGGACCTAGTGGAGATTAGTAGCTTATTGCTAAATGTAGGTGCTTACCTGCCCTTACCATTAATTCACTTTCTAACACTACTACTTCAATAGCAGTCAAAGAGGGCATTTTCCTTGCTTGCACCAGACCTCTCACATCCTTGCTTTGCTACTGACCCAGCCCTTTTGTAACTGTAGCAAAGGCCGTGGGTCTCAATATGAGTGCCCTGATAATACACACTAAGGGGGTGATTCTAACATTGGCGGGCGGCGGAGGCCGCGCGCCAATGTTCCCCCGACAAAATACCGCTCCGCGGTCACAAGACCGCTGAGGGTATTTTGAGATTTGCCCTGGGCTGGCGGGCGGCTGCCAAAAGGCCGTCCGCCAGCCCAGGGCAAATCTACCTTCCCACGAGGACGCCAGCTCCGAATGGAGCCGGCGTAGTGGGAAGGTGCGACGGGTGCAGTTGCACCCGTCGCGTATTTCAGTGTCTGCTTTGCAGACACTGAAATACTTTGTGGGGCCCTCTTACGGGGGCCCCTGCAGTGCCCATGCCATTGGCATGGGCACTGCAGGGGCCCCCAGGGGCACCGCGGCACCCCCTACCGCCATCCTGTTCCTGGCGGACAGGATGGCGATAGGGGGTGTCAGAATCCCCATGGCGGCGGAGCGCGCTCCGCCGCCATGGAGGATTCTCCCGAGCAGCGGAAAGTCGGCGGGAGACCGCCGACTTTCCGTTTCTGACCGCGGCTGAACCGCCGCGGTCAGAATGCTCGACGGAGCACCGCCAGCCTGTTGGCGGTGCTCCCGTGGTCGGTGACCCTGGCGGTCACCGACCGCCAGGGTCAGAATGACCCCCTAAATAACTCTAGAATGCAAGCCCTGAGATTCCTCTGAGAAATAATATTAGGAATTGCAAAAGGGGTAGAGTGTGCACTTCCTGGCATGCCAGCACACAATTCACCCAGATTAATTGCGGTAAATGTTTTACACAATAGTAGTCACTTTGGTTGAATATTTTAGTATTCACCATTGTTGGCAGAGCCACTGTGCTGCATCTCTAGACATGTGTTTCAGAAAAATGTGTCCTTCTTCGATAGAGAATAACAAGTTTAATTTTGGGGTGCTGGCAATCCTGTGCGCAGTCTTCTCACATTTCTGTACATTAGAAATTGGTAGTTTCTGATGCAATTCCTCCCTTAATTACTTAATTTCCACCAGAGTTACACCCAGAGATTCTGGGTGCTTTCAACTCCTGGAGTCCATTGGTGAAACATATGGACTCTGCTGATTTACTGCAATTCCCATGCGGCCATTGATGATCCGATGACAATTACTGGGAACATAATCAATTCCTACGAAATGTTATGTCAATACTATGAATCAGAACCTTTTTGCACTAAGCTGAAAGGCACCTAGGGCCATATGTATGTAGTTTTAGGTTTGTGATTTCCTAATAGCCAATTTTTGCGATTCACTATTAGGAAATCAGAAACTGCTATGTAATACTGTGTTTTTCACAGTGTTTGTGAATCCCAAAAGGGTTTCAAGGGACCTGCCTCATTAATATTTTTGAGGCCGGTCGCAATTTGCAATCCAGTGGGGAATGGCGGGCACTCACAGGGATGGTGGCCTGCCAATTTCAGCAGACCACTAGTGCAGTCCGTTTTCATTAAAGGAATGCTGGATGTGTTTAAAAAAAAAAGAAAATATTTTTTTACATTTTGTTTAGTGGGCAGTAGTCCCTGGGACCACTACCTACTCTGAAAAAATGTTGGCACCCCATTCACAAGGGGGAAAGGGGTCTCTTGGGGACCCCTTCCTGTTTGTGAATGGGTTACACCTACTTGAAGTAGGTGGTAAACTGTGAATGCTTTGTGACCACATTTCGGTGGCAAAGCATTCTTACATGCCAGTGCAAGTTGCTATTAGAAAGGGACACCCTTAAGACGCCCCTTCTTAATACTAAATCACTAACCCATTTTGCAGTTCGGTAAATAGGTAACTGAATCACAAAAGAGGTTTGGTACAGAGAAAAAGGCATTCGTTTGGCATTCTGCGAATTGGGCCGTTTGCAGCCTGAAAGATTGTATGTACATCTGGCCCTTAGAGAAGACAGGCCTTAAGCCTGCTGAAAAGTTATATGTAATAGATGAAAATTCAAAATCAATATTTAAAGTTAATTATGTGTTTTATTTAGTATCATCTGGATTTAATGTCTTTATTCAAATTAAATTCTGACAAATGTATGAGTTTAGGTGTAAATTCAACCTGTTAGCTGTTTATTGAATATTCCTCTATATTTGTGGCGGTGGGAGGAGAGTTATAAACCACTGTGGTTTTCTGTGAAAAAAATGTTCTTCTAGAGACACTGACCCACAGTAAGACTTTGGCTGATGAGTACCAAATCCTTCAACATGAGTCGTCAACTTTTATCTTTAAGCACATGATTACAATTGGGGCCGTAATCTCATTTACAGCGAAAACTTCAGTTTACACCGAAAATGAGATTGCTTGGAAGATAAGATAAGGAATACGAGGTTGGAGACAGGCAGCTGATCCCTCCTAGCAGCAATTACTTCTCTTCGTGATCGACCGAAGCAGTCAGCCATGTTCGTGCCCTAGAGGCTGCAGTGAATGTCATGAAGGATAGGACATATTGCAGTTTAGAAGGTAGTATTTGAGGTACTATTTTGGAGTCAGGAGAAAGCCTATATTGAGTGTTAAATTGCGATGTACTGCGATCCATAGAAGAGAGCAAAGCTCATTTTCATTTGCGTGCTCTTTTGGTTTTTGCCTATCAACTTGACTTATAATTTTGACTGTACATGTAGATGACATAGCAGTGATGTAATTTCTGATGTTTTCCTGTTACTGATTGTATCCCTGCTCCAGGGGAAATAATTATTGGCTACTCGCTGCTACTGCTACTCACTGCCCAGCCTGTCAGTTAAATGCATTAATTCACTGGAAGGCCTCACTTCCTGCACCACTATGGGAAGCCTTTAGAAAGTTTACTGGTACAAGATAATTTTGAGAAGGATCTCATGTTCTTAACTTCTCTTCAAAGAAAAGCGTCCCGGGATTCATAAGTTGCCTTTCAATATATTTATACCAGGTGCTCTGTAGTGCATCCATCAGTGCAGTTATCAGGTTACCCATCCTTTACATTTTAAAGAAAACATTCAGGGGCATATTTATACTCTCTTTGCGCCGAATGTGCATCAAAAATTTTGACGCACAATCGGCGCAAACACTGCCCCATATTTATGCTTTGACGTCCGACCCCGCGGGCCTCAAAGTTCCACCATGTGCGTCATTTTTTAGAAGGGGGAACCAGCCTTGCGTTAATTATATGCAAGGTAGGCGTTCCCTTCCAAAAAATGACATTAAGGCCTGTGCGCCTTATTTATACTGTGACGTCATTTTGACACACAGGAGGGGGCAGGCCTTAAAAAACGGCGCCCAGCCTGATGGGCGCCGTTTTTCAATGCCTGGGTCAGGGCAGGCGTTAAGGGACCTGTGGGCTCAGAAGGAGCCCAGAGGTGCCCTCCCATGCCCCCAGGGACACCCCCTGCCACCCTTGCCCACCCCAGGAGGACACCCAAGGATGGAGGCACCCATCCCAGGGAACTTAAGGTAAGTTCAGGTAAGTATTTTTTTCGTATTTTTTTTGTGGCATAGGGGGACCTGATTTGTGCCCCCCTACATGCCACTATGCCCAATGACCATGCCCAGGGGACATAAGTCCCCTGGGCATGGCCACTGGGCAAGGGGGCATGACTCCTGTCTTTGCTAAGACAGGAGTCATTTCAATGGGGGTTGGGCATAAAAAAAATGGCGCAAATCGGGTTGAGGCCAAAATTTTGCCTCAGACCTGACTTGCCCCATTTTTTTACGCCCAAGCTCCATTTTCCCTTACGCCGGCGCTGCCTGGTGTGAGTCATTTTTTTTTACGCACACCAGTCAGCTGCTCCGGCTAACGTCATTCAATAAATAAGCCGCCCGCATGGCGCTTTGGAATGGCGTAAGCCGGCGTTAAAATTTTTGACGCACAACTGCGTTGGCGCAGTTGTGCGTCAAAAAGTATAAATATGGACCTCAGTGCTTGCTAATTACCCCTTGTCTTCTAGACTATAAGGCACAAAAGAAATATGCATACACTACATTCAGGAGAAGTGGAGTTGTGAGCCCAAGGGTAGCAATAAGTAAGGTTCCTGCAACATCCAATCAAACTGTTCTGCTTACCACAGACATTTTATATGCCCAATTAAATACAGCTTACCCTCAATGTTCCTCTGTAACTATAGTCACTATGCAGCAAAGAAGAAAAAATCATTAGCTACCAACTTAAATCCTGGGATTGGCTATAGAGTCATTGAAGCCAATAGGGTGACCATACTGAAAAGGATTCAAGCTATCAAGAACACAGCCGCTTCTATAGTGTAATTCAAGTGAATCAAAAACTCAAGAAAATAGCATGCAAATTGTTAGTATGCTAGTGAACTTTATGAGACTCAGCAAATATTCTACGTTTGATTACCGAAGAATAGGCTTGACAATGGTACATAAACAGCCAGGTTTACAAACAATCAACAACTGTTAGTTACACTGGAGCAGTAGGCACTTGGGCATATCTCTCAGGGCCACTTGTAATGAGGGTGGTGGTCTCTTTTATGGGATTCATTTAATGATTAAAGTACTGATGAATCAGAAATCATTTGCTCACTTTATAAAACAAGGATTTAAGCATAGATGGCTGACTGTTACCATGTAGGTGAAATGCTAATCAAAGACTTTTGGATTCTGATTTGATTCAATACCGCAGATCCATAAAAATACTGTTGTGCTGATGAAAGTACATTTGAAGTTTTACCACATTCCTTGGCCATTTTCTAGCCACTTGTTTGAATTAGCTATTATCATAATTAGAACTTGAAAGACTGGAGACCACACTTTTGTATATGTACCAGTGGCAAGCCTATTCTTCGGTAAACAAAACGTAGGGTATTTGCTGAGTCTGCTATTTTCTTGAGTTTTTCATTCAATTGAATTACACTATAGATTTGACAAACCCTTTTACCAAGGAGAGAAAATGAATTAGAGAACACACCCTTTAATAGTTTCATGGAGGATTATCAATAAGTTGTGGTTATACAACACTATATTCCCCTCTGATACCTAAAGCTCGACTCCATGTGATCCCGGTAAAGTCTTTTGATTTTAGGAACAAGGAAAGGGTCTTTTAATAAGGCAAAGGATTCAAGTCAACTAGAGTCAACAATAAATTGGGTTTGAAAATTCCTTCAGGTGACATTATTGACACTATTAAACGGTGCTTGGAGTTAAACCGTATCACTATATTTTGTGATACTGCAGCCAGGCAATGATTTTGAACAGGCTAATGTAAAGTTCTTTCAACTGGTAAATGTAACACTTTTATTGATACAGTAACTGTTCAACACTTCTAAAGAGAGCTTCCATCTGCTTTGAAAAATCTGTAAATTTAACTGAAACCAAAAATTGATTTTTGCTTTTTTGATGACATAGGGTCTGTTGTAGGGTAATTAAAAAGAAATCAAAATTATTTTGATTCCAACTTTTGAACCTTTTAAAAGACTAAGAGAACATAGATTGGATCTGGCTACCCTGACTACTATCGCAGTGGTGGAGATGAAGGCCCTATGCAGTGAAAGGAAATTGAAATTCGGCCAGAATGCCAGGAAGGTGCATTATGAAGGGCCCTGAAGAACCATCAAGCACAGATCCCCTCTGAAGTAATGAAAGCAAACCTGGTTATGAAGGGCTAGGACATCACCTGCCCCAAGATGTATTTTCTGGTGTACTATCCAGGGTTGGGAGCAAAGTAAACTATGCTACTATAAGCTCTTCTGAACTGGTCATCCACTGGTTGTAGCTCAGTGACAAGCAATCAGTAAGGAAGATGCCAATCTGGCAGTCATAGCACTGGAGGAAAACAAACTGGCACTAGAAGAGAAGAGGCTGGCCTTGGAGGAGGAAAAAGGCCAGCTTCAGACTCATGTGGTCTGAAGAAGATGGTGGCAGCAATGGTGAGGCATCTGCAGGGGAACCACACACCTATTATTTGCTCAAAAGTACTGTGCCCAGCATTGTACTGTGGGATGAAACTGAAAAAGAGTATGCCTTCTATGAAAAAGCATTGAGAATGTGTAGGGTGGGGAGCCTCACTGTGGAAGTTAGTCCCAACACTGGAGAATTATACACTCCTTACCATAGAAGATGGGGGGTAACTGAATCCTACATTCAAATAAAGTATGGCCTCATGCAGGAGATTGATCATACACTTGAGGACTACCCGAAGAAATTCTGGAAAAAACACAAAGGCACACAACAACCCTGGGTTGATTTTACGGATGTCTAGATAAAAAACTTCGGAGGGCTGGATGAAAGGCAATCAATCACTATTTATGATGAGCCATAGAATCTAATTATGAAGGAGCCCTTTTTAAGTAATTGGTATTCAGAATTACACCAGCAACTAGTGTATTCTACGTTGTCTGAGTCTAGGCCGTGTTATTAGCTGATCGTGGGGTGTACACTAAGGTGTCTAAGAAATCCGGGTCAGTGATCCTAAGAAACAAGTACAACTTGCCTCAGAGGAAAGAGGGAAGCAACAAATATAAAAAGAAGGATTTATCCCCCTCAAGAGACTGCTTAGGAAAGGGAGTCCCAGGACTTTCCTAAATCCACGTTGGTGATGCTATAATGAGAAGAAACATTTTGATCCTGTAACGGCTAGGGTGTGCCTGGACAATTACAAGTCAGGACACAAAATGGAGACTCAATCTGTTCCAAGAAGCTCCCGATAAGTGAGCTGTCTCAGGGGATTGCAGGTGTAGAAATTGGGGTGGAAGTTTGTCAAAGAGAAACCAGGGGTTGGAATGAATCCATATTAATCTCTGTGGCTGGGGTTGATGATGAAGTCCTGGCCAATTACCTCCCAGCATGGCAAAGTACAGGCAATGGCCAATCATCAACAGGATAAAGGTAGAGTCTCTAAGTGATACCAGAACCAGCATGACCACAGTGGTGAACCATTTGGTCTCCCCAGAGCAGATTATCCCAGTTGTTCATCATAGGCTAGTCAACGCTGACAATGAGGTCAAATTTAAACCTATACCAATAGTCATCATTAAGTTAAGAGGGGTTACTGGGCTGAAGAATGTGGATGTGAGTGCTGCCTTTCCAGTGGCATGTCTGTTGGGAATCACCCTAGAAACGCCTGCTTAGGCAGAAGTGAAAATAAGATCCCATGCTAAAATATTCATCTGGCTGAGTGGGTGTGTGCAGCCATAAGGGCCCAGGCAGCCTGTGAGGGAAGTCAAGAGAGCCTGGAGTCTGGAACAACAGCCCAGCCTTCCACAACCAGTATTGAAATATTTTTCCAGTTGTTTGCTAACATAAGTTATCATTAGGACACGTGAAGTTAGGCGCTTTAAGTACAGGTGCTGTACACACTAGCTCTTTCAGGGTGTCAGACACTAAGGGCCTGATTTAGATAGGTTTAACGGTTACTCCACGGTAACCCATTCACCAAAGTCTAAATCCCATTGTATCCTATGGAATTTAGATTTTGACGGACGGGTTAGATGTCACCATTGTGACAGAGTAACCCGTCTGCTGAAATCTAAATCAGGCCCCTATTCTGAAGTTGAAACTTCTAACCTGATTGAACCTGGTTCCTGTATTCAACCCACATGCCTTTGTGGTCGGCCTTCAATCGTGCAGAAATACCAGTCAAGCATAGACAGGTCATCACCATTATTACGTAACACTTTTTGGTGCATTTGTATATAAAATGTCAATAATTCTTATCTCTAGTCCCCACTACTGGATTTTTGTCCTTTTGGTGTAATTTTGTTTATTAAAACATTCTCTATTTTTAATATTGAGTAGTGTTTTCATCCTTTCAACTGTTTAGTACTCTTAAGTGTTTTGCACATTTTCTTAAGTTAAGCCTTTCAGCTCTGTGCTATAACCACCATGGTCAGGTTTAAATTATTCAAACCTTTACTGGACCAACTAAGAATAGTGACATTACTACTTGTGGTGGACTACTATCCACACCAACTAGCAATCTGGTTTCTCACATGTACCATTTTTATGGTTTATTGTTTCTGTCCTCGAAATTACTTTAAAACATATGTGAAAATGTTTTTTGCTCTCTCTCATGTTTCAGCCAAATATAATTGAACAAAGGCATACACTGTTGGCTTCATTTATTACTTCAGACTGTACATCAAAATATGTATACATAACATATCATGCTGCTTCCCTGAATCTATTGGTATCTTTTAAAGTTTGGCTTTATATTTCTGAAAAAACTTCATGTCATCAATTCTGCTTTAGAAATGACAACAAGAAGTACAAAAAAAGAGTGGAGTTTGGGCCACTTCCCTTCAGACACTCTCATTGATGGTTTATAATGGTTTTCCATTGCTTGGATGTACTGTTCATCAAGGTTATAGCATTTTATGGTTGCGTATATTGTTCCATTTATGCTCTCTTTATGTATGATGGGGCATTAACGTTTGTTAGACTGCAGATGTGATATATCATGTAGGTTGTTTGACATTATTTTGAGAAAAGCAAAAAATTGCAATTCTATACTTCAACAAGAAAAATACATATATCAAAAACATAATTGATAACATTATCTAAAACAAAACAAAAACAAGAAATACCCAATATTCTTACTGAATTAACATTAGTAAATCATAATAATAACCATAAACAAAATTATAAACCACAAGAAAATCAACATAATCAAGAAACAAGCATTAAAAATGACAAAATAGATGTATATAAATATAAGACATTATAAATATCATGCATATATATTTCAGTTAAAACTAAAACATTAATTAGTGTTTACCATTAATTGGCAGAGAAAGACAAAATCCAACTACTTTCCGAACAGCCTATGAAATGAAACTTAAAAAAAGTTGGCAAATAAAAACATTTTCACAATTAACAGCCACTATAAAAAAGACCCAAAAACATTCAACACGATGCAGAAATGCTTCCTAAAAAGCAGTTACAGCAGTACAACATCATTAGATCTCAACACAGGAAGAAAACTAATCTTTGAAGGGCCACTACATACAAGAAAAGTAAGTTAAAGAAAGAAAACCACTTGAAAATTAGGGATGGGAGTGGAGTGCGTGGAGTTGTGCTACGCGGAACTTTGCGAAGTAGCAAAAAAACTCTAATGCACTACACGGAGTTCTGTGAGCAGGTGGAGTCCTTTTAGTGCCTGTTTGCGTTTGACGTCCAACACAACGAGACATATGAAAACGCTTTGAAATTCAATCCCGAATGTCACCATGCGGTTCACAAAAGCTTATGGTGTTGGGCTTGTTTTTCATCCCTTTTTATCCATTTAATCCTCCACCCCCCTAAACTATCTACCCCCCATTTTCATTTATCTTATTAGCTTCTCTTATATAGAATCTGTATTTTTTTGTTTTTTATTTATTTTTTCCTTTTTTTGTAACTTTTTGTCTTTTTGTTTTTTCTACCTTCCTTTATTCTCTTTTTCTTCTCGTCATTTCACCCACCCCGCTTAGCACCATGCAGGTTGTAGCAGCAGTCACCTACCTTGTGGGCAGTGGTGTTGCCAAAGGGTGCAGCCTCAACCCATCTTCAGCGAGGAAGAGGTGGCAGAACTAGTTTATTTTGAGCATGCCACCTCCCCTCCATGTTGACAGCTGGTGGCAGGCCTAGTTCAGGTTACCCACTTCGGGAGTGTCAACTAATGTGTGGGAGGTTGTGCCCGCAGGTTGGTCAGCATACTCGGAGCCAGCGCAATCAGCAGCAGTTGGTGCACTGTTGGGCAGACATTATTGAGCATGAACAGGACCTGCTCGACCTGCTGGGAGTTGAGGCATTGGAGATTGGTGAGTAATAGTTATTTACTTTTATTTATCACTGTGTTGACTCAAGCTGCAACAAGGTGGCGTGCCATGGGTGTTATGGTGTAAAACTCCTTCCTGGACAAAATCAATCATCCCCTCAATGCAGGCACTCTTGCATCATAGTGTGGGGTTCCTGCATTGGCTCATGGAAGCACATTGTACACCAACGCATGAGAATGGGAGGACAGGAATGCACCATATCTATTGTAGATACAGCACATCTTCTTTTGATGCAGGGAAAAGCTGCCAATGGCTTGCAGTGCAGCTCTGTGTCAAAAGTTTGTAAACAATAATATGGCTTGCAGTTTAGGAAATTTGGAGTAGGACATAGGTGTAGGAACTAGAAAAGTAAAAGTAGTAGGTCAACTTGAGTTTAGTCCTTCATATTGGCAATCTGATATAGAAAAGTACATTACTGTATTTCCCCTGTCCGCTTGTCAACAAATGTTTTTGGGAAGATTAACGGTACCACTAATCATTTATTTTTACCACCTTTACTTTTTATCTCAGCACTCAAGGGGAAGAAGAGGGCAACAGTGTCTACAGGTCCTGAAGGGGAGGGTGCCAGTACTTCCAGTGCAACCACCAGTGTGAATGCTGGTGGATCAGCTGGCCCCAGTAAGTTTTCCTGTTATATTAGTTTTATTTCCCTACTTTTATTTTTATTTTTCACTTCTCCTCATTTCAAATATTTCTTTTTTTTAGTTTTGCACTGCCTGTCTACTTTTTGGACTTATTTTTATTTTATGCAAGCTTTGTTAAATTCTTTTCTATTACATATTTCTTCTGTACCTGACTTCCTCTTGTCTGCAGCCTGTAGTAGCTTTCTTCTGCTTTGTTAGTGTTTACTAAGGTTAGCTTTCCCTTCTCCCCTTATTTATCTTACGGACTGGTACTTTATACTAAGAGGACAGATGTTTAGGGCATATATGCTAGCGACAAGATTGCATGCCCAAGTCAACTTTTCTGCATGTTTGTGAAGGTTTTCTTTGCCTTGCTCATGCCCATTACATTTGCCAACCAACACCTCATCATAGGTTCTCCTGGATTGACAAACGTATTCCACCCCTTTATTGCACTTCAGTGACCTAGCGGAGCTCTGTCCTTCCATTACAAAATGTTTGCGGTTGATGATATGTCTACCTTGCTTTTCTAACAACCAACAAAATTCTTTTAGTGACTAAAAGAAGAAGATAGAACTATAATGATCTATTGTGGTTGTATTTATTTTGTTGGAACTAAATTGTGCAATGTTTTTTCCAGCTGCACCGACCACTAGTGCCCAGGCTAGTGGTAGCACTAGTGTGCCTGATGCAGCATCAGTCAGATGGGGAGAACTGGAGGTAGTAGGAATGGGTGCTGGTAAGTCATATTGCTTTTGCTCATTGACAATTACTGATATACTCACTGCAAGGGTGTTGCTTGTGAAGCACCTGGTTGAGCAGCTGCAGTGAGGATTGCGTTCTTAATCTTAATGGCCTCTTCTCCTTGAAAATCAGCAGACAAAAGCTCATCATATTGATTGAATGGAGACTAAAAATTATGGTTTGATAGAAAAGCAAAAGATGGACATCCAAAATGAAGAATGGGTGAAATTATTTAATGAGTAAAAGTGGGTGAAAGGAAAAGAAAGATGCATAGATAAATGGTAGGAGATGCATGGGTGGGTGAAGATAGATGATAGGGGTGAAAGGATGCCTCAGTAGGTGAAGGAAGGGTGAATAAGTATGCTCGGGTGAGGAATGGGTGGATAGTAACAAATGATTATATGGGTAAATGCCGGACTGATAGGTGAAAGCAGGGAGATTGAAAGGATGGATACTGGATAAGTGCGTCTATGGATAGAAGGGTGGATAAATATGGATGTTGGATTGGAATAGTGAAAGACTGGATGAAAGAGTGTAAGCTTAAATTAAATGGTGGGTGTCAAAGGGTGAATATATTAGATAAATGAAAAGATGAGTGTATAATTGCGTGGATCAAGAATAAATAAGGAAGGTGTTCTGGAGAGGGATGTTTCTGCTGTTGTTCACCTAATTCGCTTGGATGGTTTGCATGGTTATCAAAGTTATGGTTCAAAGGTAGGGTATTTTATTTTCTGTCATCCCCCTTAACTCCCTGTAGTTGAAACAAGCCAGGTGTGTATCCTCCTGGCCATCATGGTCATACCTCCCTCCCTATTAGTTACCAATGCTACTTGGAGTAGATAAATGCATTGTGGCAGTGTACAATAGAGTTTTATGTGCAATGTGTGCACCTGCTTAAGTTAATGCAGCATTTACAAAGTTGTCAGTGCGTTCAAATTTAAAAGGGCGTTTCCCTTCCTCCCCTGTGTCCACTCTGTCACATCCTAGCACTTCAGTCTGTTAATTTTTTCCAAAGTTCTGTCCGGGACCCCCAAACTAAATTTTAAATCCCTTTTGGCATGCGCCACATGTATGTATAAATTATGTCATGGCTTCCATAATGGATTCATGCCAATTCAAATTTTACCATTTTGACATTCGGACGTCAACTCAACTACAGTGGGGCATGTGTGGGTACAAAATGGCCCAGTAACTCATAGTAAATATTTAGCCACTTCAAATTGCAATGGCCCTAAGGGACCAGTAATTTACTGCTACTGTGCCGCTCTACTTTAAAAAAAAAATATTTGAACAGAGCACCATTTATAATTTGTTATTTTCCTTTTTCTTTCTTGCTACAGCTACTCGTGGGGGACATCATCATCCAACTTGCCAAGAGAGAGCGGCAGGGCTCCAACAGCATAGGCTGGAGAGCATCAGAAATTAATATCGGTGTCTGGTAGCCCTCCAGGAGGAGGAGGTTGAAGCAGCATTTATGGCCTCGGGCCCTAGCTCCTCCAGTCAGCTGCCAGCGCCTTCAACCTCCCAGGGGTACCAGCAACACCAAGGCAGCCAGCAGGCGCTTTTTAAAAAACAATTTTGGTGGAAGGGACACTTGAAGTGGGTGGAGAGGTTGGGGAGGGATTTGGGATGGGGTTTGAAAATTCCTTGGTGTTTTCATTGGACTTTATGGGGACAGGGCTATTTGTTTGAGAAGAGGGATGGGCGGTTGCGGGTGAAATGTGTGGGTTTTCTATTTGTTAAAATAAAAGGAATCATTTACTTTACTTTATTTATGCCTCAGTCAAATGTTTATTTTGGTGTTTTAGTTTGCACTGCTGTCTTTTAGTGTAGCCTGTTTTTTAAATCTGCTGAAAAAAGTGTATGTCATTTACTTATACAGTTACTCTTGCTCTATTGCCATCCGCAACTGAAATATATTGATCACTAGTGAATAATTGTCATTGCCTATACTGCCTAAAACACCTAGATACACATAGACAGGTAAGACAGCATCTTCTTTAGTAGGAGTTAAATTACTAACTAAACAAGCTAACTGCTTCAATTCATTCAGTTCTTTTCTTACCTAAATAGATGAAGCCAGGGAATCATCTTCTTCTTACTGCAGGGCTTTTCCCAAGGTGGCATTGTGACTCCTGGGGGGTGCTAGGTGGTAATCATAGCAGGCTAGAACGCTAACAGGGGAACTTCACGGAAGGTGCCACTCCAACTACAGGATTAATCAAAGGGTTATGCATTACTGTCAACTCGATTGAAAGAAAAGTAAAACAGAGTTAGTGGGTCATCAATCATCTCATAATTTTAGGAAGACTGAGACCAGACTACCACAATGACAGTATTTGATACACAGCAAAGAAGAGCCAGACCTGATATAATAATAAAATTCAGCGATATCAATTTATTCTGAGCAATGGTGGAAAGCTATGAAAACTAAATGCAGGAAGTAAAATCTTGGAGTCAGGACAAGTGGCTCAAACTCGACTGGTTGAGCCAGGTTAAGCGTTTACAGAACATACACACTAGGCATGAATGAGGAAGATTTGATCGGGTCAGTGTGGAATATTGCTGTGGTAGAACAAGGCAGAAGGTCATACAGTGAGTTGGTGTTGCTTCCACCACACCGCCCCAGCAAGTGTGTGATTAATTTATAATGTAAAATGTAGATTTTCCCAATATTTTATGATGGAAAGTCTTAATTTTATTAAAGACCCGGAGGCGAGTATTATCCCACCGCTTCTTGTACTAATGTTGTTTTTCCCACCCTTCTAGTTACTACAAATCTACATTTTATGACAAGACCGGAGGCTCCTATTATGCTTGCTTAAAGCATGTTAATTACTACAGAAGGTGCTGAACTAACAGGTTTACAATAAAATGTGCGAAAGGTAGAATCATTTGACCAATCTGCCGATCTTAGAATATCTTCCAAGCGTGAACCAGCCCAAAAGGCTTTTAACGCCATGGCTTCTCTAGCAGAATGGGCACCAAACTTTGAAGTATCAATGCCTGCAAGGGACATCACCCATTTGACCCAACGAGCTAAGGTAGGGGAACATACCAGTTTATAGGGTTTCCTGAAGGAAATTAAAAGTTGGGAAGCAGAAGATGTTCTAAGATCGGCCGTTTTCTGTTGATAAACCTTTAAATAGTTTCCCACACAAAGCTTTGGATGATTTGGAAAAAAGGGATAGAAAACAGAAGTAATGTTGGTTTTGATACGACAAGTAACATTGAACACTATACCAGTAGGGGTGAAGTGACGAGCCGAGATATCCAGGGCTTTGACATCTGACAGATGTTTGATAGATACAAGACAAAGGTGGTCATTCTGACCCTGGCGGTAATTACCGCCATGGCGGAGGTCGGCGGTAGCACCGCCAACAGGCTGGCGGTGCACCGCTGGGCATTCTGACCGCGGCGGTTCAGCCGCGGCCAGAAACGGAAAGTCGGCGGTGTCCCGCCGACTTTCCGCTGCCCTTGAGAATCCTCCATGGCGGCGTAGTGCGCTCCGCCGCCATGGGGATTCTGACACCCCCTACCGCCATCCAGTTCCTGGCGGTTCTCCCGCCGGGAACAGGATGGCGGTAGGGGGTGCCGCGGGGCACCTGGGGGCCCCTGCAGTGCCCATGCCAATGGCATGGGCACTGCAGGGGCCCCCGTAAGAGGGCCCCAAAAAGAATTTCAGTGTCTGCCTAGCAGACACTGAAATTTGCGATGGCGTGCAACTGCACCCGTCGCACCTTCCCACACCGCCGGCTCAATTCTGAGCCGGCGTCCTCGTGGGAAGGGTGTTTCCCGCTGGGCTGGCGGGCGGACTTTCGGCGGTCACCCGCCAGCCCAGTGGGAAAGCCAGAATGACCGCCGCGGTCTTTTGACCGCGGAGCGGTCTTTCGGCGGGAACCGCGTGGCGGGCGGCGACCGCCGTCCGCCGCGATCAGAATGACCCCCAAAGTAACATTGTTAGTTTAGCCGAAAGCATTTTCAAAGATAATGATTCATTATCCTGCCATGAAACAAACATTTGTAAGACGAGGTTAACATCCCATAAAGTGGTGTATTTGGGAATTGGAGGACTAGAGAATTTTACTCCTTTTAAAAGACGACAAATGATAGGATGTTCTCCTGCGGGTTTTCCGTTTATAAACGGGTGATGTAGAGAAATAGCTGATCTATATAGATTGATGGTTCTGTATGATTTGCCGGCACTAGCTTGAGAAGCAAGAAAATTAGCTATCAGCTTTAGATCTGCTGAAAAGGGATCACATGCTTTTCCCAGACACCAGCTGGACCAGATGGACCAAGCTGATTTGTAAGCCTTGGAAGTGCCTGGAGCCCAGGAATTGTTGATGTAGGTTGAAGCCTCAAGTGAAATTCCTGGATAAGATGAGGAAGACCTGAAACTTTCCAGGCGGATAGTACAAGGGTTTTGTTGAGAATCATGTCGTGGGGGAGGCCTTGTGGATTGAGAAGGAGGGAGGGAATGGAGGGCAGAAGCACAGGGAAATCTATAGATAATTCTAGAAGAGTGGGATACCATACTTGGGCTTGCCACAACAGGACTATTAAAACTACTGTGGCCCCTTGATGTCGAAGATAGGTGAGGACTCTGTTTATCATGATAAAAGGAAGGAATGCGTAGTTTATTGCATGATGCCAATGTTGAAGAAATGCATTGGTCACTAAAGCGTGAGGATCTGGTCTCCAGCTGAAGAAATTAGGAAGTTGTGCATTCCGACAGGAAGCGAAGAGATCTATATGGAAGGGACCCCATTTGCGATGAATAGAGTTGAAGACTGAAGAGTGAAGCTTCCAGTCGCTGTAATCGGAAAGATGGCGAGAATACCAGTCTGCAACTGAGTTGAGAGAACCTGGCAATTATTCTGCTTGAACTGAAATTTTTTGATGAAGGCAGAATTCCCCAAAGTTTTTTGCTAGTTCTGCCAGGGGTTTGGATTTGGTACCGCCGAGGTGATTGATGTATTTTACCAGTGTGAGATTGTCCATACGAAGGAGTACGGAACAAGAGACTCTGTTTTTGGTGAAGGTTTTGATTGCAAAGGATCCCGCAAGCATCTCTAAATAGTTGATGTGCAATGAAGACTCCTGTCGAGACCATGTGCCTCCAGTCCATATCTGCCCACACCTTTGCCCCCCAGCCTGTTAGGCTTGTGTCGGATTCTAATACAAGATCTGGGGCTGAGGCAAAGATGGTCCTGCCATTCCAGGCTTCGAGATGGTTGAGCCACCATTGGAGTTCTGTACGGGATTCGAGGTCGAGGGGGATGAAATCTGAATAAGCAAGACCTTTGCGTCAGTGTCGAATTTTCAATCTCTGAAGAGCCCGATAGTGAAGAGGGCCTTGGAAAATTGCCTGAATAGAGGAAGAAAGAAGACCTACAATCCTTGCAAAAGACCTGAGGGAGAGAGAAGTCTGCTGTAAAGATAGGGTTATCTCTGATTTGAAACTTTTTATTTTTGATGCCGGGAGTTGTAGGAGGCCTTGAGAGGAATTGATTAGGAATCCTAGGAATTCCATTGTCTGTGTCGGGGTAAACATTGATTTCTCGTTGTTGATTAGAAAGCCTAGATCTGAAAGGAGTGAGATTGTGTAAGAGAGTTGAGACCGGAGGGCAGAAATGTCTTGATGCATTAGAAGGATATCGTCCAGATAGATTATCATTCTGAAACCTTGAGATCGGAGAAGAGCTACAATAGGTTTCATTAACTTGGTGAAGCACCAGGGGGCCGAGGAAAGACCGAAGGGTAGGCAAGTGAACTGGTAGGTGTGATAATTCCATTGGAATTGAAGAAACTTTCTGTGAGAGTGATGTATAGGAACTGTTAAGTAAGCGTCTTGAAGATCTAGACGGACCATCCAGTCGTTGAGGAGAAGCGAATCTCTTAGATGGAGAATCGTTTCCATCTTGAAGTGTCTGTAGACAACGAACTGATTGAATTGCCTGAGATTGATGACTGGTATGATTTTCTTGTTTTTTCTGATTACTAAAAACAGGGGGCTTATGAAGCCTGAGTGAACGGGACGAGCTGGTTAGATAGCACGTTTTTGAAGGAGATCTTGGATTTCTGTAGAGATAAGATTTGACATTTCTTCTTAAAATCTGAGTGGAAGAAGGGGGGAAGGCTGAAAAGGAGTTTCGTAAAGTTCTATTAAATAGCCTTTGATGGTATTGAGAACCCAGGAGTCTGGGGTAATCTCTTTCCATTTGTGGAGAAAAACTTTTAGACGACCCCCTATAGAAAGATGGCCAGAAGGTTGGCTTACCTGAATTGTTATAGGACCTGCATTGGTTCTTTCCTCTGAACTCTCTGGAACGCTGGGGGTAGAATTGTGGACGAAAGTCTTGTTGCTATTGCTGTTGGTAATTATAGGAGCCTCTGAAGCCTTGGTTCCTGAGGGACTGGCTTCTTCCTCTACCGGCCCTGGCAAAAACCTGTGAGTTAAATACTTTTTTGAGTGACTGCTGGGCTTTGTCAAGTGAAGCAAAGGTGGTAACGTATTTACTTAGTTCTTTGATAAAGTTATCTCCAAAGAGTAAACCATCGGCTTTAGCTCCTGGATCCATAGCTGCCAGATTCGCAAGCTTAGGATCTAGCTTGAGCAGTAGTCCTTTTCGACACTCGTGCGTCATGGCTGAGTTCGCGTTACCCAGCAAACAAAATGCTCTCTGAATCCAGAGGGACAGTTCTTCAGGATCAATTGATTCTTGGCCAAAAATGCGGGATAAGGGACGGACCAAATCAAGGACTTTATCCTGACACAGGGCCCAGGCTCTGTCCACCCCTTTACGGAGATCTTTCCCGAATTTGGAGAAAAAGGTTAGAAGGGACGGATCTATAGACGGGGTAGCAGTAATATGTAAGGGAAGGGAGGGTCTGGGAAATTCTGAGCGTAGCTTTGCTCGTACCTGTTTGTCTAGGGGAAGACGTAATTTTGCAAGGATATAGCTTGCAACATGGTCAGAAGGTAACCATTCAGTGGAATTGGGATGGTGGATTAAGCCAGGATCAAACATGGGGTTACCATCTGAATCTAATAGAAGGGCGTGGGTTTGTTCAGCTGATGTTTGCTTAGATTTTTTAGGGGGGGACCAATCCAAAAATTTGAGGTGTTGTCGTCCTCATTGTCTGAGGAAGAAACCTTGATGTCACCATCATCATCAGTGTCTCTAATGTCCGCAATCACAATTTTATGGGTCTTAGACACATTTTTTGTTTTATTTTTACTTTTAGTACCCATAACTTTGTTCCCCTCCGTAGTAGGAGGCCTTTGAGGAACTTCGTCCTCCAGGGATGAAAGGCTGTAACCCGAAGCCAAGGCTCACTGAATAGTAATTAGAACAGCCGCCGACTGCTGAGAAGAACTCCGGCAATGAAAGTGTCTTATAAACGTTAAAGGCGGCAGAAATAACACGAGCGTTTCACTAGGAATGCTCTTAGTAATGAAAACAATGAGCGTTTGAAGCTCGCGTCAGCCGGCGTTCAAGATAGAACGTTCACGGCGACGCAGCTGAACTGAGCAATAAAGGGAGTTCTCTCCGCGCGTGAGAGATAATGGCTAAATGTAGCCGGTGAAAATAAAAGCATGCGCATTCAAAGCAACAACATTAACGTTAGTAATAGCTACACGTGAGATAGTAAAAACAGATTAAAATACATTAAAATTAACTAAATGTATGGAGCAACGAAAGATATACTTATCTTGACTGCGAGCAGCAAGAAAAGAGGGCTGCCTGCAGTCAGGATTGGTATATGTTACGGGCTATAATATACTGATTGGTTAACGTTATTAGTCCTAACTCCCATTGGCTGCTTGTTTCGCAAACCTCTGGGATTGGTGTTTTTCTCTTGGCTGCTGTTAAAATAAAGCAGGAAAAGAAAGCATAATAGGAGCCTCCGGTCTTGTCATAAAATTAAGTCACACCTCAATATGTCAAACAGCCTGGGGGAAGAGGTATAGGGTTTCAATGAATGAATGGGAAAGGGGATTTGGGGTAACGTATGACAAAGACAAATGATACACAAAAGAAACCACAGCAGTATTCCTTGGTGTGTTATGCAGCACACCATCATCAATCTGTTGTGAGAGGAAAGTGAAAACGAAGGGGTAAATATGACACAGTTCAGTTAAATGCATGCAAGAAACTGCCCTTTTTCCCCAGAGTGACCCCAGATAGTACATCCTAAATGTTATGTCTTCTATTTAAAAAAAATAGAAAATATAGAAGATTGAAGCTATCCTACTCAGTTCTAAAAATTATGATTGTTAAATGGAAAATGATACTGTATTGCCAAACGGGGAGAGACAGTCTCTCCTGCGTGCCCGTCTGAAGTCTGACTCTGAACCTGTCTGGTAGGTGAGCTGGAGTCTGAAACTTTCTCCAAGTTTTGTTCACGTAGTAGAGGATTAGGAGAAGGCCTACGTATTGAGAAAAAACAGTAGCTGTATTTTAAAGTAAAGGAGAAGGACAAAAGGAAGCAGGGTAAGCTTTATGAGGAGTCAAGAGTGTACCAAGAAGACTCAGAGGCAGATCAAGAACATAAGGAGTTTCACGTTTGAGCCAGCAATGCCGCAAACACGTACTTAGCAGCATTTCCAAATCAATGCACTCAACACACCTCTCTCCAGTTCACAGAGCTGAGTGAGTGAGTACACTGCCTCAGAGTCAATAACATTCTCCTAGGTGTTGAGCTAGCCCTTCCATCCTTCTCCTCCAGATTCTGAGTAACTCTGTTCCCAGTCCCAAACCGTGCAAGGTAAACTTGTGAAGAGCACTGCAGTTGAAATGGAGATTAGAACAAATAGAGAAAGTGAACTGGAGTATTTTGTGTAGATCTGTGTTAGGTAATTAAAGAGGCTGGTCTGTTCTGAGGAACTCGAAAAAACTAAGGAGTGGACCATGCAGGCAAATTTCACTAAGTTAGAAAGGCCAATCACTTTCAGGAAACAATGATCACCTATCAGCCCCTAAACCTTGCAAATCCTTAGAAACAAGTTTACAAATTTCTTGAACTCCCTTCCTCAATGTCAGGCAGTGCATGCATCAGTCATCATTCACAAATTCACAAACACTCAATATATCACCACTCCTTAGCACAAAAGGGTTACCTCTTCCTATCCAAGGACAGTGGTCAAACAAAATATCTCCTTTTTGATGGCAACTCAATACATTGTTGACATTGGTACTGACAGTCTTTTGTTTTAATCAATGATCTTCTAGTGCAGTCCTGCTGGGTGATGTAGAAAAAATAGGATAGGCAGTGCCATTTGAGAGTGGCAGGCATCGTCTCTAATGTGCTGAGGGTATGTGGGGGCTTCTTCACTGCACACATGTCAAACGCCAAACTGGGCTTCTAATATGTGACTATAAAATGGTGGGGCAGCATAAATCAGACACAAACATAATGTTCCACTTTTCTTTTGCAAAGAAAGAAAGACAAAAAGAAGTTAAATGAGAAATAATAATTATAAAGTTCTACAGTGGCATAGTAGAGTTTGTCTTCAGACTCTGGTGGTTCACCTAGAAGTTGGTCAGCTAACACGCTTCTAACCAATCATTCTCTTCCGCCTCCTGTGGTGTTTTTGGAACAGTGTAATCTTCATGGTATAAAATGCTCATTTTAATCATAGTTAATCTCTCCATGTTTTGAGGTAAAAGACTGGTCCTTCTGACTGCTACAACTGCACCAGCTGCACTGAAAACACGTTCAGCAGACACGCTGGCTACAAGACAAACCAGATACTTTATTACCAGCCTGCTGAGCTTTGGCCATTGGTGCATCTCCCCATACCAAAATGCCAATGGGTTTTGATCCACATACACCTCTTTCAGATCATCCAGATACTCCTTGAACTTCCTCTGCTGCCGCCACATCAACCACTTTTTGGGTCTGATTCTTCTGTTGTTGCTGGTTTTCTTGTTGGTGGGGTTGACGGATGTGAGGCAAGACTGCCCTATCTATAAGTTGAAGGCAGCACCCAAGAATTTTCGGATTGGGACTCTTAGTTCCAGCCGTTCTTCTTCTAGTTCTCCTGCTTGCTCAACAATGCATCTCTTGTTTTATGAAACATCTCTTCAGAAAAAGGAATTATAGCGGAAATAATTTTTTTGTAGCGTGGATCAAGTAGGCTGGCACAGATGTACCCTTTGGACAAGATGATGTCATTTTGCAGCCTTGCATTTCAAGTCAAATGACAGCTTAGGCCAGTAACCAAGGCATGAGTTTCTGGGTTTTTGGACAGATCCCTGAACGCCTTCTTTAGCTGCTGCTGTAGCAGATGCAATAACAGATAGCTTGGCCCATTGTACTGTTCTCCTTGCTAACTTTCCGGGTGGAAGCATCAAAAGGGAAGCAGCATCTGTGCTAGGCATTTGACAGGGCCCCATTTGTCCACATACATAGTCATAGCTCTCCCAATTACATCAGCTCCTCTTTGAATGACATAGTCATTGATCTGTTTGTAATGCTCAAACAGATGTTGCAACAAATAATAGGTTGACATCCAACGTGTTGACACATCCTTTATCAGGCCTTTAACTGGTACTCAGTAATGGCACTGAATATTCTGCAACTGTTACCGGGCTTTAAAAGAAGGGCTAAAATGAGTGCACATGCATCTGCAGGTGGTCAGTAAGTTGCCAACTATGGCCCTCATTACGACCCTGGCGGTTGGTGTAAAAATGGCAGTAATACAGCCAACTGGCTGGTGGTAATTACCGCAAAATTATGACCATGGCAGAGTTATTTCCGATAGACAGCCAATGTACAATAATGACCGCCAGGGTGGAAGCAACAGCCACCACGGCGGAAGTCAATGTTCTGCCCACCATATTAAGACCCTGGAAACCGCAACCTTTCCCGGGGCGGTAACAATGACATCCAAAGCCTGGCGGAAACAGAGATCCGAAGGGAAAGGACTCACCATTGGAGACACAGGGAGGAACCATGCCGTCATGGAGCCAAGCTGCATGTCTTCTCTATGGTCTTCTACGTGCTGCTCCACCACGAACACCTACGTTAGCGAAGAGGATGACGGTGAGTACAGCTGCCTAGCACACAAGGGAGGGAGGGAGGAAAAAGAGAGTGATTCACACACACACACACCACCACCCCGAACACCATACACACAATCAGCTGCATTAATAAAACATGTTTACCCCGTACCTCTGATGAATAATGCAAGGACAAAACATTCTAGAAAAATGAGAGCAACACATCAAGATAAATAAGTAAGGCAACATAATAGATATATACATATGTACATATAAAGGGACACAGCCAAGTCCACAATGTCCATTGTCCACATGGCCAAAGGCCAGAATTCAAGGCCAAACATGGCACCTGCCTCAACACGGGGAGAACATGCAGGGGCATCAGTTTGGGAATAGGCAGGCACCTCAGGCGAACGGGGGCACCTCAGCCGGAAGATGGAACAACACGACTGGTTCTGGAGGGGACAACATGCCCTGTGCTTGGTCCTGGGGAGTGCAACGCCACAGTCTCTCAAGTGGGTGACTTGCCCACATGCTCTGGAGGGGGCAACATGTCCTGTGCTTGGTCCTGGGGACTGCAAGGCCACAGTCTCTCAAGTGGCTGACTTGCCCACATCCTCTGGATGGGGAAACATGCCCTGTGCTTGGTCCTGGGGAGTGCAAGGCCACAGTCCCTCAAGCGGGGACTTGCCCACATGCTCTGGAGGGGGGCATCGTGCCCTGTGCTCTTGCTCCTGGGGAGGCTGGGGTAGGTGGGTGTCTAACCCACTGGTTGGGGAGGCTGGGTTTGGTGGGTGTCTTACCCACTGGTTATGGAGGGGGCATCGTACCCTGTGCTATTGATCCTGGGGAGGCTGAGGTAGGTGGGTGTCTTACCCACTGGTTCTGGATGGGGCATCGTGCCACTGGTTCTGGAGGGGGCTTTGTGCCCTGTGCTCTTGATCCTGGGGAGGCTGGGGTAGGTGGATGTCTTACCCACTGGTTCTGGAGGGGGCATCGTGCCCTGTGCTCTTGATCCTGGGGAGGCTGGGGTTGGTTGGTGTTTTACCCACTGGTTATTGAGGGGGCATCGTGCCCTGTGCTCTTGATCCTGGGGAGGCTGTTGTTGGTGGGTGTTTTACCCACTGGTTATTGAGGGGGCATCGTGCCCTGTGCTCTTGATCACAGTTCCAGCCCCAGTCCCCTTACTCTTCATGCCTGCTGGTGCAGGCTCCTTGCTCTTCCTGGTAGCAGCTGGGGCAGGCTCCTTGCTCTTCCTGGCAGCAGCAGGGGCAGGCTCCTTAGTCTTCCTGACAGCAGCTGGGGCAGGCTCCACGAGTGGGTATGGTGACGACTGGGCCCATGGACTGGGTGGCTGAGGTGCTTGACTGGGTTTTTGCCACCCTGGCCAGATGAGCAGGATGGTGGAAGGGGTAGAGAAGAGGTCAATGGTGGAAGGGCAAAGGTTTTTAGGGACACTGGGGCGGGAGGAGGTTTGGGATTGGAGGAAGAGGGAAAGGTTGTCGGAGGTGTCTGCTGATTTTGGGTGCAGGTACATGGGGTGAATGCTGTTGTGAGGTGGAGGCTGTTGGGTGTCTGAGTGCTTGCGTTTGTGTACCTTGGGAAGGGGGCACAGTCACAGTGGGAGAGAACACAGGGGACGTGTGCATGGCTGTTATGGAGGTTTCTGCTAGTGAGGTGTGTGTTCTGCTAGTTTTGGTGGCGATGCTGGTAGTGGATGATGGTGTAGTGCATGCAGGTGTGAGTGTAGACCGAACTGGGAGGGAGGTGGAGGAGGAGGAGGGGGAGACAGTGGAAATAGTGGATGTTGGTATGTCTGCATCTGGATGCTGTTTGTATGAGTGCCTGTGGGATGAAGTGTGGTGCTTGTGTTTACCTGTGCCACTGTTTTGTCTTGTGTGCATGCTCATCTGCCAGTGTGCTTGGGATAGGTTTAAGTTGAGGAGTTTGGGATTGGGCAGTGGAAGTTGGAGGGGGGAGGGTAGAAACAGGGACAAAGACTGCCATCAGAGAGGAGGCCAGAGCCTGGATTGATCTCTGTTGGGCCACCAAGCCAGTGTGAATGCCCTCCAGGAATGCATTAGTCTGTTGCATCTGGGCTGTCAGCCCCTGGATGGCATTCCCAATGGCTGACTGCCCTACATAGATGGATCTCAGGAGGTCAATAGCCTCTTCACTCATGGCAGCAGGGCTCACTGGGGAAGGGCCTGAGGTGCCTGGGGTGAAGGAGATGCCCACCCTCCTGGGTGAGCGGGCCGGGGCAACTCAATGGGGGGCTGCTGAGAGCACAGTGCTGGTACGGGTGTGGCAGATGTACCTGTAGCTGGGGTGGTCACAGAGGTGTCTGCTACCACCAGGGAGCTTCCATCAGAGGAGGTATCTGTGTCTGAACTGTCCCCTCCAGTCTCCGCTGTGGTGCTCCCCTCGCCCTCTATCCCACTGGTGCACTCAGCGTCGGTGGACTCTGCCTCCTGGGTCCTGTGGGATGCAGCTCCCTCCACCGCCGGTGCCTCTGCTCCTCCGCCAGATGATAATAATGCACATAAGGACAGGATGACAAAACAAGAAGGGGGGAAGAGACAAAGGATACACTTGTTCAATGGCTGCACCAAAACCATAGTTGGCGTACACAGCACCCTCACACACAGGAAACAGGCCTACGCACTATGTATTGCACTACCAGTGATATTGCTAGCCACCAAGGCATGGGGAGGGGCACACACTGGCAAATCCAGTACACCTGGGACCCACGCAGCCCTGACCAGTAGTGGATGCCTACGAGCTAGGTAGCAGGACTATCCCTTCAAAACTCCAGCCACCAGGGGACCTATACTGTAATGTGAGGCCTGGCCTACGGACACCCACTGACGCACATCCACTACCCGGCTACCACCCCACCAGGCATTAGTAGTAATGATGGGCACTGTATTCACCCTCCTGTGACTGCTATGATGCACTCAAGCTCCCATCCAGCTCAGGATAGGCCACCACCAGTATGTGGGCCATCAGTGGGTCAGGGTTTGACAGGCATCCCTTCCTCATTGGGAGGCCATCCAACCGTAGACCACCAGGGTCGCACGTCCTTGTCGATGGCACTCCATATAACCTTTTGATGGGTGCTGAACTACAGAGAAAATACACACAGGAAAATAGTATTAGTCAGACAGTCCTGCATGTTACACTTATGGCCCACCATACGCCTTCACATCAACATTTGCACACACATGGCCCAGAATAAAACCAATAAGCCGCCAGGAGGACATCCACCCACCCCCTTTACATGAGGCCTTCACACACACCACTCCATGCATCCATGCCATATACATTGTACCCACAGTGTACTCACCTATTTGTCTGGTGGCCCATACAGCAGTCCGTACTGGGGTAGGACCCCATCCACCAGTCTCTCCAACTCCCCAGAAGTGAAGGCAGGGGCCCTTTCCCCAGTCACACAGGCCATGGTAGGTTCCAGACACAGTTCATAGCAGCACATGCAGTGTAGGTCTTCACCTGTTGAAGATCAGGTAGCAAGTGAGGAAAATGATATAACATGGCAGTCACACCCGTGGCAGTGCATACCGTCACCGCCGGCGTAGATCACCATTGGCCACTGTAACCCACAGGGCCCAAAGTTATCCAATGCGGAGTTGCATGGAGATTCCTGACCACCTCCCGCAACGGCGCACAACGTCAGCGGAATTACCTCATTTCCACCTGCCCCTCCACACAGGACAGGCGAACGCCATTTCAGGAATTGGGGGGGCAAACCCTGAATAAATGGTGCGTCATTTTTTAAATTTGGACATAGTGGACAATTCACACTGACCCATTACAAATTAACAGCATGCAATGTAGTGTTGTAGCCCGATTGTTCAGTTTGTGACCGACTCCTCACTCTTTTGCCCCATAGATTGCTACCGCTGCGGATGAATAGGAGATGGAGACATGCCCCCGTGTACAGACCCCTGGTGGACTTGGCAACACTGAAGGACAGGCACATTATCCTCACCTTTAGACTGGACAGGACCACAATCACAGAGTTGTGTGCCCAATTGGAGCCTGAACTGATATTTGCTCTCCGTCACCCCACTGGGATCCCCCCCTCTTGTGCAAGTTCTATCTGTTCTCCATTTTCTGGCAACTGGTTCTTTCCAAGTGACAGTGGGCTTGGCAGCTGGACTGTAACAGCCAATGTTCTCAATAGTGCTAACAAGAGTGTTGTCTGCCCTGATTAAACACATGTGCAGCTACACTATATTTCCCCAGGTGGAAGATTTGGCCACAGTGAAGGCCGAATTCTATGCAAAGGGACATATCCCCAGCATAATAAGGGCAATTGATGGAACACATATTGCATTAGTCCCCCCAACAGAATGAACAGGTGTACAGAAATCGTAAGAGATTTGACTCTATGAATGTACAGATTGTGTGCTTGGAGGACCAGTGCATCCCCCACGTCAATGCTAGGTATCCTGGGTCGGTACATGATGCCTTTGTCCTGAGGAATAGCAGCATTCCAAATGTGACAGCCAACTACAGAGGCACAGGGTGTGGCTAATAGGTAAGCCCTGGTCCCCACCCAGTATATGTTGTTGTATGGTATGGGCCATATGGAGTAGAGTGGCTAAATGTTGTCCCTCAATATTTGCAGGTGACTCTGGTTACCCCAACCTATCTTGCCTGCTGACACCTCCGAGGAATGCCAAGACAAGGGCAGAAGAAAGTTACAATGCTGCACATGGGCAAACCAGAAGGATTATAGAATAGACCATTGGCCTCCTGAAGGCCAGGTTAAGATTCCTGCATCCGACAGGTAGATCCCTGTGCTACTCACCCAAGAAGGTCTGCCAGATAATAGTGGCATGCTGCATGTTTCACAACATTGCCCTGAGACACCATGTGCCTTTTCTGCAGGAGAAGGAGGCTGTGGATGCCAGTTTGGCAGCAGTGGACCCTGTGGACATTGAGGATTAGGAGGCAGTGGATGAGGACAACAGAACAGCAGTCATCAGACAGTACTCCAATGACACACAGGTAAGACAATGTTACTTCACATTTCATTATAATTATATTTAATTTCTGTGGCACTGGCATGCTGTTATTTCCCACTTCTATGCCCACTTACTGTACCCTTAGGAAATTCATTTTACAGATGTTGGTGCCTCACAAAACTTCCTGGTGTGATCACTGCTGCCAGCTACAGGTCATTAACATATGATCATTTACTGTAGAGTTGAATAGCATTGGTAGAACCTGGTTAAACGAATACATATTTGAAATAAATGGACATACTCCATACGTCCATTTTTTTTCCAAGGTTGTTTACTGCAGTGCTAAGTAAAAGAGGGGCAAGTGCAATGGGATGGGGTAATGATAGAGGAAAGTCCGAGGTATTGTTCCAGTCTATTTGTAGCACAGATGCATTGTTCGAGGGGACATAGGTAGGGGAGCAATGGCAGTTCAAAGTGGACAGGGTGACTGTATGGGACACAAGGGTGACAATCAGAAGAGTCTCATTTCTTGGCGGGGTCTTGGCAAGTGTCTCTGGCTTCAGTCTGGATTGCAGGGAATGTTTGCGGGGTGGTTCTCCTTCTGCAAGGGGAGGGGTGCGGTGGCCTGTTGGTACTGCGGTGGGGCCTCCTGTCCACTAGCGCCAGCGGAGGTGGAAGGCAGTTCAGATGTCTGGCTAGTGGCAGGGGCCCGCTGTTGTGAGACTGCCTCCCTCATAATATTGGCCATGTCTGCCAGCACCCCTCCTATGGAGACCAGAGTGGTGTTGATGACCTGCAATTCCTCCCTGATCCCATGGTACTGTCCCTCCTGCAGCCGCCTGTTTTCCTGCACATTGTCAAGGATCTGGCCCAATGTGTCCTGGGAATGTTTATATGCTCCCAGGATCTCTGCAAGTGCCTCCTGGAGTGTCAGTTCCCTGGGCCTGTCCTCCCCCTGGCGCACAGCACTCCTCCCAGTTTCCCTGTTGTCCTGTTGCTCTGTCCCCTGAACCTTTTGCCCACTGCCACTGACCCCAGGTCCCTGATTGTCTTGGGTATGAGATGTGCCCTGGGCTCCCAGTAGAGGTGTACACACTTATGATTGACGTGTCCTGGGGACAGAGGTATGGGTACGCTGGGTGGGTGCTGTGGTGGTGTTTCCTGTTGGGGAGGCTCTGTGGTGGTGTGTGACTGGGCCTGGGTAACCGGCTGTCCAGAGGTCTCTGATGGGCCAGGTTGGTCATCCAGATCCTGAAGTCCAGAGTTGCTGTCATCACTGTGGGCCTCTTCTGTGGGGGGACTGGATATTGCTGGCACCTCCTCTTTACTGACTTTGGCTGGGGTATCTGTGAGGATGTAAATGCTGTGTTATTGTTTCTGTGTCTGACATACTGTGCATCCGTTGTTTGCCCTCTTTGGTTGTTTTCACTTGTTTATAATGATATGTGGTGGGATAGCTGATTCGCTCTAGTGTGCATGCTTTAGTGAAAGGTGTCCATGCAGGTCTGTGAATGGTGTCCAGGCATTGGTATGGCATGCCGGGCTTAGCACTGGGATAAGGGAGATGTGATGGTGGGGTGTGTGGGAAGTGGTGGAGTGATGGGAGTGAGGGTGAGGGTGGGGGTACGTGATGGCATGCAGGTAGGGGGGTAGTGTATTTTGAGCACAACGGTATGTATCGTCAATGGTTTACCGCCATTGAATGTCCGCCGTGGTGATTCATGGGTCATAATGTGGTGGGCGTTGTTCTGTTGGCGTAACGGTGTGGATTTTGATACTGCCAGTTTATCACTGACCTTCGGACTGGCAGAATTGTTTATGTGGCTGAATGGTGATGGATTGGTGTGTGTGTTTCATAATAAGGTGGAAGGATATCCGCTGCGGTGGTGGTAAGTTGGCGGCAGTCAACGTGCTGCTAAGTGGGATTTACCACCAACATCCTAATGAGGGCCTATGTCTCTTTTTTAAGCAGGTCTTGCATAACCAGGTTGATACAGTGTGCCAAACACAGGGTCCTGAAATAGCCTCCTTTAGCCATGGTCTTGACTATGTTAGTGCCGTTGTCCATGGCAACACACCATCTCAAAGACCTCGGGGTCACAGCTATTAAGACACCTTGCTATTAATTTCCTCCAAGATGTTTGCAGCTGTGTGTGACTTCTCCAAGGTGGACATGGTTACTGTTACATACCGCTGAATACTCTTAAAAATGTCTTCAGGGCCAAGACCTGTCGATAACTTTTGCTTTCCGCCCCCCTGAGAAAGAGTTCTGGTGTGCAGCGATGCACATGTAATCAGTAACCTGACATCTGGTCCACACGCCTGTCGTCAGGTGGATAGTGTGAACAACACTTTTCTGCAAAGCTTGTCCAGTCAATTGCAGAACATCGTGATGCAGCGCTGGAACAGCAAATTCTGGCAGAATAGGTTCAGCTTGGAACCTTCCATTTCGGGCAGAAGGCTGCCACAAACTTTAAGAATCCCACTCCTTCCACAAAAGAAAAAGGGAGGAGGTCCAGTGCTAACATTTTTTCCAGCTTGCCATTGTACAAACGTGCCCTTGGGTGGTTGAGGTCATAGGGCCCCTCCTGCCTAAACCTGCCCTTAATTGTAACCTGTATTCTCTTCTTTAGCGGGCCACTGATGCTGGTGACTTATCAGATGTTGGTGGTGGTAGACTCAATGCGCATTGTGGTGCAGTCACCATATGCTGTGGTGTCTCCATCTGACTCTGAGTCTTCCTGTGCGATTGTTAGGTCGCTGAGGTGGGTGATTCTGGTGCACTGCTGGAGATGGCTGCTTTGCATGTGGATGATGTTACCCTCTTCTACTTCACCTTCCACCGTGATCTGACTAGATGTAGCTGATGTTTCCTGGCTCTCCTCATCACCACTACAATCACGTTGATCCATTTGTTTAAGGTGCTGCTCCCACCGTACTGCATGCTGTTTTTTCATATGGGTCATTTGGCCTCCAGTACCTAAATGTGAACCAAGCTTACCTCAAGGAACACTCAGGTGGCAAATGGCGTATATGACAATGTTCTCCTCCTATTTGCTAATTGCAAAAAAATCCCAAACTGGGGAGGCATACTTCCTTATCGGTCCAATGCCTGTAAAAGAACTTAATGTGGGTGGTCATGGGTGTATCGATTGACTCTCTGCACTGCATACTTGCATGGAGGTAGGGTTTGTTGCAGGTCTCTGCTTGGGCCTTACAAATATGGGAGCTGGTGGTGCTGCCTGTGCCACGTCTCTCAGAGCAGGTTGGATAGTAATGTGAACTGCTCTAGCTTCCACAATGACTGTGCCATTGTCATCATCCTTATTATCCCCTTGCATGATTCTAAGGCTTTCTTGAACTTTTCTTTTCCCTTCCCTCTCCTGGCATCTCACGTACTCTGCTGGGGTCCACTCCATCTTCCTATCATCATCATCAGAAGTGGTTCATGGAAAACATGATGGAGTATTACCCTTACTTTTTCTTGCTGGAGATCTGGGAGCTCTTGATTCTAAAAGAGGAGGTTCTTGCTCAATAGAAAGCATAAGCCTGTTGTGCTCCAACTTCGAGAAGATCTGGCTGTGGCTGTTGACCACTTTTCTCTGTTTCCTAAAACAATGGGGTACTACTTTGTGAACGGGACAAATCCAATTCAACATCTCTGCTCGTAGGCGTAGCCCTGATTGCAATGGCTACCTCACTGACAGATGCAGGGCCTCATTCTTAGTTCGGCAGACTGTCTGCCAAACTTCCAACGGGGAGTTTGCCCCCATAGTAGCTACCTTTCTATTGGGACCATTAAGAGTTTCCCGCTAGGTCAGTGGGTGGAAACCTAAGTTTCCACCCACTGGCCTAGTGGGAAACAGCCTACAGCATTGTCTCTGGCTCGTAATCAATGGCGACAATGCTGTAGAATGCAGGGTGCACCAGCACCCTCGCAATGTTCACTGTCTATAGACAGTGAACATTGCGAGGGTGCTGGAGTCCCGTGCACCCATTCTCTGCTAGCCTTTTCATGGCAGTGCTACCTCCATGAAATGACTGGCAGAGGATGAGGGCATAATCCCCAGGGGGCTTGCAGTGCTGCCATGGCAGATTAGGAGCACCACCTATCACCAGACCGCCAGGATCCCTTATAATGGCGAAACTAGCGGTCCCACTGTGACCTGACTACCATGGTTAAAATATGGGGCTTGGACTGCTGCATTGGCAGCGGGCCAACTGCCATTCATGAGTCTGCTGATCTAGTGACCACCTGACTCGTAATGGGGCCCATGGTCTTGGGCTTGGGTTGGAGTGGTGCTGTTGATGCAGGAGTGCTCCTAGGTTCCTCCCTGGAGGCTGGTGTGGCAGCAGGCATAAGTCTCATGAAAAAGGTTGTGGTTGGCATGCAACTGGTGGAAAGCTGCTACTTTTCACTGGCCACGTTCTTGCCATCCTAATAACTCTAGGTTGGCAGTGGCACTAAGATGCATAAGCGTAAGAGTTTGCTGCCTGTGGGCCGAAGTAACTGTAAGGCCTTCTCTTTGGGAGTACCCGGGGCGATGTGTGGTCTCTTCTCTTGTGCATCTAAAAACAACCAAGCAAGAAAAAGATGTAGTCAATTAAATGTGCCATTGTTGAAACAGATTGAAAATAGTACAGAGAAATGCAATCTTAGTGTGGTTAGTTACATATGTAATATACCTAGCATTTAATGAAAGATTGTAAAGGCAAATCCCACCACCACACCGTAAAATAAATTGCATTTCAAATCACACAGCACAACAAGCAGATCTAGCTCTTTGCTTTATTTCCATCTGTTTTAGGAGATACCTGGGGTTGTCAGAGATAGATGCATGGGTAAATGGAATAATCCTTTAAATAAAATATCTTATGGCAGCAAGGTGCTCCAGGGAAAATGGAATAATCACTAACAAAATGATTTATGCTGTTGATTTGTCTGCTGTGCTCCACAGTCAGGGTGTCCTGAAGGTAATGGAACTAAACCTAAGAAACTGAATGAAGTAGTGCTGTTGGGCATCTTTGGTGGATGAATGGATGGAAGAATGGAGCGGATGGATGGGTGAAGGTAAAATGCAGAATTTAATAGATATTAACATAAGAATAAAAAAGTATTAAAAAAATAAAAAATAAAATATAAGAATAAAACATAAAAAAATTAAAGATACAAATCAAAATTAAAAAAAAGTAAAAAAAACTAAATAAAATCAACAATACAATCTGAAAATTAAAGAAAAAATACATTAAAAAATTAAAATAAAAAGTGAAAATAATATTTAAAATTAAAATTAAAATATAAAAATTAAAATACAACATAAATTGAAAAACGAAAAGAAAAAAAACATAACAATTAGATTAAAATTGAAAATAAAAATTAAAAAAATAAATTAAAAAAAAGACAAAAATAGAAACTTTAAAAAAAAAAGATCAATAATTAAGGATGTTTATGTGTAAGCCTATGTCAAAGACACACTGGCTGCACAGTGTATGCACAAAATAGCTGCCAGCCAGCCACATGGTCGAACATCAACAGCAAGGATGAATAATGGAGAACAAAGAACACATGCAAGCCTATGGCAAAGGATACTGTCTGGGTGGACACAATGACTGCTAGCAAGCCACATGGTCAAACAACAACAAGGAGCAGGGAGGCATAGCAAATAAAGAACACATGCAAGCCTATGGCAAGGAACATTGATGGGATAGACAAAATGGCTGCCAGCCAGCCACATGGTCACACAATAACAACAAGGAGCAAGGAGGAAGCATAGAGAAGAAAGAACACATGCAAGACTATGTCAAGGGATACTGTCTGGATTAACAAAATGGCTGCCAGCTAGCCACATGGTCACACAACAACAACAAGAATCAAGGAGGAAGCATGGAGAACAAAGTATGCATGCAAACCTATGGCAAAGGGGCATTGACTGCATGTACAAAATGGCTGCCAGTCAGATGGTCAAACAACAAGAACAAGGAGCTTGGACAGCAAAGAAGAACACATGCAAGACTATGGAAAAGGGACACTGGCTACATGAACAAAATGGCTGCCAGGCACATGGTCAAACAACAACAACAAGGAGAACAAAGAACAAATGCATGCCTATACCAAAGGGTCACTGACTGCTTGCACAAAATGGCTGCCACCCAGCCACATAGTCAAACAACAACGACAAAGAACAAGAGGAAGCATGGAGAACAAAGTACACATGCAAGCCTATGGCAAAATACACTGGCTGGATGGGCAAAATGGCTGCCAGCCAGCCACATGGTCAAACAACAACAAAAAGGAGCAAGGAGACATGGCAAACAAAGAACACATGCAAGTCTATGGCAACGGGGGGGACACTGGCTGCATGCACAAAATGACTGCCAGCAACCTGATCAAACAACAACAACAAGGAGCAAGGAGACATGGCAAACAAAGAACACATGCAAGTCTATGGCAACGGGGGGACACTGGCTGCATGCACAAAATGACTGCCAGCAACCTGATCAAACAACAACAACAAGGAACAAAGAGACATGGTAAACAAAGAACACATGTACGCCTATGGCAAGGGACACTGGCTGGGCTGAATGGATAAAAATGGCTACATGCAAGCCGATGACTAAGGGACACTGGCTGCATGCACACATGGTAAAACAGTATCCTCCTATCACATCAAATATTATTACCCCATAATATATACACGTTTTGCACAAAAAAATGAAATGCAAACAATAGCCAATGTTTTAACTTTATATCAATGCCATCTTTGCCCTAAATGAAGTTTTCAAAACTTATACAGCTGAAACATTTAACTCTGGCATTAATGACTACTAGTACTAGGCCGACTGGCGAAATGGCCCTTTGGAAATCTTGAACACATGCTGAAATATTATTGCAAATGTTACAAACATGTAGAATAGGTAATGAGCTGTGCAACAATTTTCCTTTACAAAAAGGTGTAAAATCAAATGCAAAATAGATAATAACTAAGCCCGTACCTAAACTCCCGGCCACCCACCACTATACATTTTTAAAATCAAATTAAACTACAAAGGAATATTGGTGCATGCCCAAGCAAACAAACAACAACACCCACACTCAATATAGTTGTAGAACTTACTTGTGTGATTTGCCAAAATTAAAGTCCTTAAATCCTCAGGTATATCCAGGAGACAAAAAGAGTGATCCTTCCACCTTGAAATCCAAGTGAAAAGTGACCAGGGGATGAACAAAACACTGGGGGAAGCCTGCTGGACATTAACATGAAGCAGGAGTCTCTGACACACTTCCTTCCTGTTAGAAAAAACACTTCTCAATCTGAAAAACAAATTGCAGGTTCCATTGGAGAAGAACATCTAGTAAAAAAAAAAGCTCTTTTTGACTAGATTTAGTGACACTGGAGCAGAAAATCTACTTTAGAAGTGAGTTTGTGCTTGTGAGTGGTCCGTTTTGGCCACCGGCGCAGCTGGAAGCAACGTGAGACAATGCGAAGTCTTGTGTGAGCTCGCTAGCAGCCCTGGAGAATCATTGCGCTTGTGGCAAAACCCAATCTCGCAAGTGTGAACAATCTCCGTTCTGCACTGGAGAGCAGAATTTGGGAACTTTGCACTGCTCTATGTAGCATAGAGTACCCAAATTCCATAAACTCTGCCGGCGGGGAGAGAGTTCTACACCCAGGCCTACTGAAACTACCTAAAAACAAATACGATTAAGTGATTATAGTAATAACTAAAATTATACTATACATTTATGTATCCAAAATGCAGGTACCTCCAGCACAAGAAGACAAAAAAAAAAAAAAAAGCCAAGTCACAGACATGTAAAAATAAGAAATACAATAAAGAAAAACATTGAGAGAAAGGTTTATAACTTAATCACATAATTAACATTTAAAGTAGAAATAAAGTATATACCTAATTAAAAATGAACTAAAATTAATAAACTAAGTATAAAAATGACAATAGACAGTAAACCAACACTAACAAATATCTTCTTTTTAAATGGCTGCAACCAATGACAACTGTCAACAAAAATCTGAAGGACACAGCCCTGCAAAAGAAAGATCTATATGAAGTAAGTAAATACATGAGCATACCAAAACACAAAAAACAAGCCATTAGTGTAGGAACTGTTAACATCAAAGTACTACTAAAAAAAAATACTAACACATATCAAACCACAAACTAACCACAACCTTTGAAAAATCATCTTTGATTTTGAAGAGGCAATGATTTCCACTATTTTATAAAACATACTTACACACTGCAATTTACAGGTGCTTTTATCACTTTTACTAGAGCATATGGAGGCACTTGCAAAAATCTATTCTGATTAAGGAGAATGCAACTAACCTTGAATTTGCACATAAAAAAGTTAGCTTCAGCATATGTCCCTGTAAAAGATGTCACTAAAAAGGATGACTTTCATATAGAATCCTCCTATTATTAAGCATGTGAAACAAAAGTAGCCCCATTAACAGATTTGTTTGCAGATTCTTGGGTTGGTTATATTTAAGATTGATAAAAACTAATAAAATTATGAAAAAACATTAGGATAAAACTTACTATAACTATGTAAGATACAAAATTATAAAACATACCATATTGTAACACTTCATAGAAATTAGATTTACTATACCCACTTTAAAGTTAGCCACATTGTGCAAACTGTTAGACTTTGGAGGGGATGGTATTTACTATTAGCATTCCACACTTAGCCATTTTAGGGAGAATGTTGGACTTTAGGTAAGGGGGTGAGATTTACTATCCCCACTGAATATGTAGCCACATCAGGGAAGTGTTGGACGTTTGGGTGGGGGATAAGATTTACCCTTCAGAGGTAGACACTTTGAGGAAAGTAGAATTCGGATAGTAAGGGTGAGAGGTGCCGCACATCTGGAAAGTAAAGCACAGTACAGTTGTCGAGTGTAAGTACAGTAAGAGTCTGGTGCCAAATGGTCAAGTGCCTTACTACGCAGTAGGCACAAACTTGAGTACAAGAGTACACAGTAACAACAGTTGCAATGTGACCACAGCACACAGATGTAAATAGTCCAATAGCGTAGCAAGGATATGTATCCCTGGTAGAATGGTTAAAGTTGGAGAAAGAATATGTGAAGATCCCGAACTTGTTGGAGAAAAATGTCTTTAATTGCAGGCACAGTCTGCCTCAAGAATGCACATTCTTCAAAATACAGCCAACACGTGTTTCGTCACTCAGGTGACTTCATCAAGGCTAGGCCGTCCGGCCAGCTAGACAATCTTGAGAAGCCTGTGGTAAGGCATGGGAGTAGAGCTCTTGCAATGTAGAAGGTTGATTTGAGGTAGTAGTTTAAAGTCAACAAGTGCTTTAGGTCCGTGTGAGACCAAGTAAAGTAAGGTAGTTCCTGATAAGTCACTTGAGTATCTGCCAACGAACGAACGCGCGACTGCTTCGGCTCTTGGGCTCCACTCCCTAGATACGGTTCCTTGCTATTAGGCTTATCAGGGTCTACCTATTTTAAAAATATTATAACAAAAACCCAAATGTTACTTTATTAACTATATCAAAAGCTCAATTTTTCAAATATTGCTATAACACATTATTAATAATTCATAAAAAGTTAATTTATAAAATTGTTTAATTTAGAGCAAAATACATAAATTATTTTCCCCCCACAAACTCAACATTCTATTCCTAATATTTTATTACAAAATATACCATACATCTCAATATTGGAAACAATATTTAAATACATTTAAACCAAATATTAACTACACATAAAACAATATTAAGCACACTCATACTTTTAACAATGATATTAAATAGAAACCTAAAAAATGAATATTCTAGCTTCAAATATTGTATTCAATATTATTCGTGACATCACATTATTTTGGACATGATGTTTGTGTCACAATTGCTTTTTTTAATGATATTATGTTGGAGCACCATCATGTAGTTTGTAATGTTATTGAATAAGCCTTCTTGTAATAATTTCAGTATTCCACTGACTCACAAGCTTTTAAATATGATATTTAAATATAAGGGATCTGCATATTACAGACAATAAAAGCATGACCTTAGCATTCCAAAAATGAAATTATTTAATAAAAAATAGCTGCCTTCTTGTTTGGTGTTGTCCAGGGTTAGTGCACATTTTTAGCACTATTTACAAAAATAGTAGCAAATGTTTGCTCACAGATTTTCTTTCACATGTGGATGATGATTTACTATCTTTAGGAATACCTTAGGCTCCTAAAGCAATCCTCCTGGAAAGCTGTGTCTGGCACAGATTTCCAAGTGGATTCACTAGGCAATCACGCAGTTTCCAATTTGAGAATCCATCCCTTCTGTACAGAGTTCTCCTTGATGTAAAACACAACACATGGGGATTGAATCCCCCTATTTAAATGCACAAATTTTGTTTGCTTTTTTTGTTGTATGAGAAATATTTTCCCTGTAATCAACCTCTTCCCCTAAAGATTCACCAAATCTCAGGGTGAGGAGTCCTCCTTTTCACCCTCGAAGTTGAGTTGTGCCAGCCTAATGCTGGAATAAGTCTTTGACTGTTTCCAGGGTGCGAATGCAAACAATACCCATGTTTGTGGCTGTTCAGAAAATTGCAAGGCAAGCAAAGCCTTGAAATACCTACTTTCCACAGCTTCAGTAGGATTAACTCCTGAAGATGTTTCTTCACTTGTGGAAGAGGCCTCCTTCTGATTAAAGGGGCTTATACTTGCCAAGAAATCCTTTGGGAAATCATCCCAATGCTAAAATATGTAGATATGGTTGTAAATGTATATTGGTGAATGGGGCCCTTGGAGTAGAACTCAAAGCAGCTATATACAATATCAACAAATGAACGTGTGCATAGTCCTCCTCCCTCATCCACAAATTTGCCATATTTAAAAGCTATTCATGATATTTTGAAATAGCTAAATATTGATATTGCCAGACTCCACAATAGTGTAAAGGTAATTTAATTCCCCAATTTGAAATGGTGGACAATTCCAAATAAGTTTTGAGTTTCATGAGAACCACACAGGATTTGGAGTGTGGGGTATCTTGAGCCTTTGGTATATCAAAACACTAACTGGGATAATCCATGCTTCCTCTTTGTACAGCATCTCATCATGTTGAAGCCAGTTTTACTACAGTGTTCACATAGCTGTTTCCTGAATGCTGTGGTCCTTGGTCTGCTAGTCATTGGGTTGTCTTCAATGTCTCCAGAGTTTGATGGAAGTCAATTGATAAGAACTTCTGCTCACCAGGTGTGTAGCTTGGTCAGTATGACTGGGAGGGTGTTAATTTGAGATTTCCTGATAATCACACTGGCACATGATGTTAAAATGCATTATACAACAAGCAAGACACAGAAGAAGGGCTTAAGCGACAGTGGAAAAGAAGAGGACTGCAGATTGGTAGGTGTACTAAGTGAGAGAAATCACATTATTTTGTGAAATAACCAACATTTTTCAAATCTTTCTAAAAAGAGAGAGGGATAGAGTGTGTGTGTTTTTGTCCATCTGTGTAAAAATCCTAGTGAAATCCGACAGACATCTTACCATACCCGACTGAAAGCACCTACATCCAACTATTTATCACAAATTAAATGTATTGGGGGGGGTGGAACACCCCCTCCAAAGCTACACCTCTGCTGCTCACTGTAAATAGCCATTTATTATCACATAGTACAATCCACATATATTTTACATATTTGTTTTAGTGAAAAGTGACTGGGGGGTCATTCCGACCCCGGCGGGCGGCGGGCGGCGCCCGCCGGGCAGAGACCGCCAAAAGACCGTACCGCGGTCAAATGACCGCGGCGGTCATTCTGAATTTCCCGCTGGGCGGGCGGGCGGGCGACCGCCAAAAGGCCACCCGCTCACCCAGCGGGAAAGCCCCAGCAACGATGAAGCCGGCTCCGAATGGAGCCGGCGGAGTTGCTGGTGTGCGACGGGTGCAGTGGCACCCGTCGCGACTTTCAGTGTCTGCTTTACAGACACTGAAACTCTTGTTGGGGCCCTGTTAGGGGGCCCCTGCAGTGCCCATGCCAGTAGCATGGGCACTGCAGGGGCCCCCAGGGGCCCCACGACACCCGTTCCCGCCAGCCTCTTCCTGGCGGGAAGGGGGTCGGAATCCCCATGGCGGCGCTGCTTGCAGCGCCGCCGTGGAGGATTCCCTGGGGCAGGGGAAAACCGGCGGGAAACCGCCGGTTTCCCTTTTCTGACCGCGGCTTTACCGCCGCGGTCAGAATTGCCCCGGAAGCACCGCCAGCCTGTTGGCGGTGCTTCCTCCGTCCCCGGCCCTGGCGGTCCATGACCGCCAGGGTCGGAATGACCCCCTGTCCTTTATTGATTAGCATATTATTATATGTTACAGGAGAAATATTTCTATCTACATAAAGCATACATTTTTGTAGCGTTACCGATCATTAGTAAGGTATATCTTAACTGATTCATTTTCTAGATAGATTAATGAGTAATAGTACTTTTGTACTTTTGTCTTGTCCATTTTGTTTTCAAAAACTAAGTTATCCTAACAAATCTCAGGACAATATTGTATTGCTGGTTCTAGTTGAGGGTGTGCCTCTTCCCAATCTCCTATTCCATATTTACTTTGGTGTTTGCTTTATGTAGTGAAACCAAAAGAGAGTCCTAAAATCCCTGCAGAGGATCCACAAGTAAGACACTGGCCTTGCTATGAGCGCACTATCAGCATGATAAAAATTGTGGTCATTTGAGTGAAAAATACCAGGAACCACCAGTACTCTGGTAAACAATCTGATGATGAAAAACAAGCCCTCATCAACAAAAATGATTACCGGCAACCACAACCTCCAAACTTAGGCTACATTTAAGCATTAGATTGACCACATGAAAACTGACCTCTTTAGTGAAATAGTATCCTTTTCTTATCAAAGTAATCTTGTTCATTAGACTTTACCAGAGGACTTCATGGTATGCCTGAAAAACATGATTTTGCTGAAGAGTTTGGCTCAAGGTTTTTAGGAAGAGATTATTTACTAAGCCATGGCCTACATTTTACACTGTTCATGGTTTGTTTAAACATAATTTGGAAAGTAATGAAATTCCATAATATTTTTCTTTACAAAATAAAGGTTTACAAATATTTGAATATTTGTATATATGTTTAATATGCTATTAATTTAGAGTGGCATCAACACATTTGATTTATGGCTTTTGCCTTTCTTATTTTCTACATCTTTGGAACTACACATTTTACTTACCAGTACTGCAAGATCCACCCACTATATCCATCTGCGCTCACAGATATGGTTGTAACACATCATTTAAAGCTATTTTGTCTTCTATAGGGAGTCAGTATAACTGTAATTAGTATTTCTGTGCTGTAGTCCTGGCACCAGTGATGAACTGTATTGATAACTAATGTGAGCTGTGGCTTGTCTCCATTAAGGTTTAGCAATATAGATCCTAGAAAATAAAAATATGTTTTTTGGGGGTATCCTAGGTTTATCCTTGATGACTGTGGCTAAAGTGATAGGAGTTTCTCAGAGAAAATGTGAGGGTACTTAGAAACATCAAAACATACAGCCAACAAACTAAACAGATAACATTCCCACACCAATTTACTCAATACAGAGTAAAAGGTAAAGGTAAAAAGCCAGCAAAACAAAAAAATAAATTAAAAATTATATACCATCCAGTGGAAACAATGAGGCTCTTAGAAGTCAATGTTAGACAATATGGCATGGGTGATTAAGGCCTACAGACCTTTTCAGGCCTGCAGAAATGGATGAGGTTTGAGTAAAGCCTAGTGGTTTGCCTTGGTCGAGGGTGTTACCTTCTGACCTAATCTGTTTCATAAATTGAAAACTGTCAGAGAGGCAAAAATATGACATGCAGAGATTTGTTCCATGATGCCAAGCAGATGGATTCTTTTGGCCTACTGAAACATTGAGTTTTGGCACCATAAGCTCGGAGTGGACAAACGCTGAAATTGTTGTTTTTTGTGCATGCCATAATTTATTAGCCCTGCTTGCAACTTTATTTTTGTTTTTCTATATTAAACTCAAAATCAAATAATCAAAGCAGTACTTTGTTAAGGTAAACAATAGAGTAATTGAATGTGATGTACTGAGAGCTTTCTCCATGCATGAAAAGGTAATTCTTTGATTTCCTTATAAGTGGCAGCCATGGCTTGCTTGGTGGTTCCAGCCAAGTAAAACAATTGATAATCACCCGGACCTAAATTGAATGTGAGTGCAACTAAACCTGGTGGCCCAGTGTAAATAGGCTGCTTCTGGTGGAAATCTTGCAGATAAACCACATGTTTGATGAGCAAGTAAGCTATCATCTTTTTGCAGAAGCCACACATCGACTATATTCAAACTGACCCATTATCCACTTTCCTTAGCTCAAAATTTGCTTGCAGGGCAACGTTGGGAGCCACAGGAGATCAGCAATCTAGTAAGTTATATAACAAGATTTTCACATGTCAACAGGAGCTTCAAACTTCAGGGCTGTTTAATTTAGAATTTAGGCCTCATTTTAAGGTTGGCGATCACTAGACTGCCACCCTCATGGTGATGGTCAGACCACTGCGGCTGTGGCGGTCGGATCACCAAATTACAAGTTTGGAAGTTGGACTGCCATCCGACCGCTGTCTGCACCAGGATCCTAGATACCTGACGGGGTGATGGTGGTCTTGGTTGCACGGCCACCATCAACCTTGTTCTCTGCCAGCCTTTTCATGGCAGCTTCGCCACCATGGAAAGGATGGTGGAGAACAAGTGCAAGGGGCTTCAGGGGGGGGGGGCCTGCACTGCTCAGGCCTATGGCATGGGCTGTGCAGCCCCCCCGGTCCCCACCATCAGAATGCTTTACAGACAGTGTGCATTCTGAGGGTGCTGGACAGCCCCCTCTTTGCTACGAGATAGCACTTGACTCCTTTAAGGGAGCCGAGTGCTACCTCGTAGCACTGTTCCAGTTGGTCAGAATGATGGGAATGCTGTCTTCCAAGGTTTCCACCTGTCAGCGGGCAGAAATCTTGAAATAGGGTGGAGGGGCACCACTGCTACAGCAGTGGCGTCCTCCCTGCGAGTTTGGCAGTGCAGCGTTGGCCCCGGCAAACTAATAATGAGCCCCTTTGTGCAGATGCAAAGATACAAAAAATCTTTTTGAGATAGAATGTAGAAGTAGCCATAAAAGTAATGTAAATAGTGTTTTTCACTAGTTTGCATTATTTTACATCAACAGTGCATCCCATGGATGGTGCCTGGGCATCCAATTGTTCCATTAATGTTTTTTTATGGAAAGCCCTGTCCTGCCTACCAATGATGAAACGGACTCTCCACAGAAAAACAATGTCTCCTTGAGGCAGGCTCTACCAAGATGAATTATTTTTATTTCTTCTATCTTTTCACACATTGCATGTGTGCTGCACTGCACAGAACACACACAGTGTAAGAAATGTTTTAAAGTGTGTCTAAACATAGTATTTTGTTGCGGGATGTACCCTTCCAGTACAAAACCTTAGGAGGATTTTGAGTCCCTTGCTCTTCTTTTCAAGCAAGGCTACAATGTTTCTAATAGTCCAGAAGGAACCATACACAATAGATGCCCAGTCCAAAAGGCACTATGAATGAGGTCAAAGCAAATGTCATGTCAGGTGGTGAACCGTTGCCCACAGCCCACATTGATAATCTTCAAAGGACCAATACACAGTCTGACTGCATCTGTCTGAATTCTGAACCATTCTGCCAGAAGGTCTATATGATGAGATGTCACCTATCTTCAACTCAACAAGCCACCTTCCTCTAAGCTATGACCAAATGGCCATAAGACCAGCAGCCTCAACTGGATAAGTGTGATACATGCTATGGAGAAATGGGTGTGTCACATGTGGTAAAATGAGATGACTGACCAAACACATGTATAGAAAAATTACACATCACATACGCACATTTGCACTATTGCACTATGCACATTCAACTATGGTAAAAAGATCGCTATTGCTTCAACCTCTCTCTTCTGCCAGCAAAACACAGTGTAGCAATTTTGGTTTCTGCTCTGCATTGCACTGTACATTAGTAAATCTTACCCTTGTTAGGAGATCTCTAAGCAGGACTAGGATATTTTGCTAATATACCACGTTTCTTTGTTGGTAGGTATGTGGACCTTGTGCCAGTTCTCCAGGATTCAAAGTATTGCCTTCAAAATAAACTGAATATCTTCATTATTCTTCTGTCACTCCAGTAGTTAAAAATTTTTCAGGAATAGCCCTTGGAATACCTGCTCACCGGGTGTAGTGAGAGACAGACTTCCCAACCCCTTTTCTTGAACTAGGGCTGGAGTCAGAATCTAGTTTTACTGCACCAGCAGTACCCGTGTGACAGCCATACACCTTCCTCCATCTTTTCTGATTTTGTACAGGTAGTATTTTGATTACCAAATGCCAGCAAAATCCCAGTTTTCTTCATTTGTAGATTATAGTGGTAGACTCAGGATTTATGAACACTTAGGGGCCCATTTACAAACCCCTTGCTCTGCTGTAGCACAATTGTTTATGTTACAGCGGCACAAGCTGTCCCCCACACAATGACGCATTTACAACTGGTGTAATGGGACTATTGCACCAGTTTGTAAACCCTTGCTTCACATTATACCTGCACCATGTATAATATATGAAAGGGAGGCATTCCACCGCCAGGAGGGCCGCAAGAATAGCAGTGTGAAATCTACAAGATTTCACTGCGTCATTCTAGCATCATTTTATAACACCTGCTCAAGGGCAGGTGTTAAAGGGATGATAGGCTGTTTTAAATAGGCCTCCCCAAGCTTTGCTGGACCAGAGTCAAAAACTTTTGATGCTAGTCCAGCAAAGCGCCACAACTGCATCAGAAATTCTGATACAGCTGTGCTAACGAGCACCATGGTGCGCTGTATTGTAAATACACTTCTACCATGGTGTTGTTAGGGGGGTGCAGGGTAGCACAAGCAAACTGGTGCCTTGTGATTGATGCACCAGTTTGTTGTAAATGAGGCCCTTATTGTGCAAAATCCACAAAGGAAGGCATCCCCGATATAAATATATACACTGCTGGGTTAAAGATTGAGGTTGTGCAGCACTGGGGAACTGTCCTTTTCTTCAGTGCACAGAACACAAAGGGGGTGATTCTGACCGCGGCGGACGGCGGTCGCCGCCCGCCAAGCGGTTCCCGCCGAAAGACCGCGGCGGTCATTCTGGCTTTCCCACTGGGCCGGCGGGCGACCGCCGAAAGTCCGCCCGCCAGCCCAGCGGGAAACACCCTTCCCACGAGGACGCCGGCTCAGAATGGAGCCGGTGGAGTGGGAAGGTGCGACGGGTGCAGTTGCACCCGTCGCGAATTTCAGTGTCTGCAAGGCAGACACTGAAATTCTTCGTGGGGCCCTCTTACGGGGGCCCCTGCAGTGCCCATGCCATTGGCGAACCGCCAGGAACCGGATGGCGGTAGGGGGTGTCAGAATCCCCATGGCGGCGGAGCGCGCTCCGCCGCCATGGAGGATTCTCAAGGGCAGCGGGAAGTCGGCGGTACACCGCCGACTTTCCGTTTCTGGCCGCTGCTGAACCGCCGCGGTCAGAATGCCCAGCGGTGCACCGCCAGCCTGTTGGCGGTGCTACCGCCGACCTCCGCCATGGCGGTAATTACCCCTAGGGTCAGAATGACCCCCAAAATGTCTGCAGCTGTTACCTGTATGGCTCTTGAGGCCATGGGTCCAGAGAAAAAGAAGAGGCTGCCAGTAGATGTGAGGCACAAGCCTCAATGAACGCTTACCAACAGAGGCCCCAAAAGGTAGAGCAAAGACAGTGGTAAATACAAGAAATATTGGATGCAGAAGCTCATCACTGGCTTTCAGCAAGTCTTGCTCAAACCTGTGCGAGACTATAGATTTTAGAATTGGTATATGCAACAAATTGGATTAGACCTGCTACTTGGGATGAGATCGACCGTGAAGGTGTCCTGAAGGTTATCAGTATCCTAATGAGACTACTGGATTTGGGTGGCAGAATCACCTGAATTGTAGGGTACTGAGTACAATCCAACACGATGTGAAGCCTGTCGACCCAATCCGGGATTTCTGGCCAACTAGAATGGCCTCATCTCCACCCACGAGCGGGGGTGATTGTGGCAATTGGGCGCATAACAGAGAGGACTCCTCAGGAGAACTGTGGTCGGTCAGATCCCTTTCTCTCAACTACATTAGTCTCACACAGGCAAAGACAAAAAGAAGTAGAGTATAGTTCAATAAGATTTATTGAAGTAACTGCATCTTAGATAAAATGGCATGAATTGCAATAACTAGGATGATAAAACAAACTAGAAGCAAAATTGTGAGAACAAGAGTGAAACACAAAAAGCATGTTGTCTAGAAAGACAATGTAGGCCGGGGATTCGGCAATCTAATCAAGCAGTGGTAGGGAAGACATTCAGCAATCAGCATTCAGTCATGGTCATCTGGCTTGTAGCTCCATCTAACATGTATGGGACTGAGAAGTGTTTTACAATAAAACAGCTGTAATTCTAAGAAAGGTTCTCCACTAAGGATATGTATGTTTCTGTGAATGTCAGGGACACAGCTTACCACTTTTGCCAGCACCCCTTATCTGACTGTAGCCTTGAGGAAAGCACAAAGTGAAATGAATGCAGTGCTAAGAATGTGATGCTTTCCTAGGCGAAAGAACAAACAGATAGAGAAAATAAAACAACACTGCAAATGTGGCTAATGCTAGAAAAATAAAAAGATGCTGAATAAAATGTAACTGGGCTAAAGTGCACAACGGCAGGCCTAGTTTTCTAAAATACCATGTCTAAAACATGGTTAAAACATGGCTAAAATAGCTATACAACAAAGGGAAGTGGTGAATTACAAACTAATGTTGAGTGAACGTCATCTTACTGTAGAGGACCACCTCTCCTAAAAGACAATCCGACTGAGGTGAAGAAGCTCTTCAGAGTGCCCAGAGCTGAGGCTAGATAGGAGGAGAACGAAGTGGACGAGAGCAGAGGATCCATAGCATGAAGCATACACGTTGGTTTCTTTTATTTCCCATGTTTTTCGTACTAAACTTTGTTACCGATGAACAGGCCAAGAATAAAAAACAGCAAAAGTTTATCTAACCATTTTCCCTACGACTCAGTGCCCTCAACGTAGGATGTGAACCCACATCTCCTATGTTGAGACCTTTTTTTTCTGTCCTCCCTTTGGCATTCCCCCTTGACGTTCATGATCTGTCTTCTTTCCCTCAATATTCAGAGATAGGTTAGAGTCATTGACCGGCAAGAGGTTTGTATTCGTGTGGTGCCTGGGTTGAATTCAGGTAACACTGATTGTGCAGCTCTTTCAGCATTTTCTAGTTGCGACTACCCCAGAAAGCACCACTCCTGTGCTTATCGAAACAGCCGAGGATAATTTCAGGTCAGCTGAACTGTGTGCGCACATAAGCCTACGCCAGGGCGTGCCCATTATGTTTAGACAGTTCCTTACTCCTCTCAGACTAAAACCTTGTTGTATGAAATAAATGTTAATTACATGGACGGTTTGGGGCGACTAAATAAATCTCAGCGATTTATTTCGATTATTAATCCGTCTGGAACACAATGTTGCAGATAAGTACTTAGGCACAATTGTTTATGACGATAAAACCGATGTTAGGGGAATGAATTTTATACAATACGTGAGTCAGATATAAAAATAATTTGAAATAAAGAGTATCTACTTGAAATTTGTGCATGCCATGTTTGGAACTGTTAGTTATGTGGCCCTGAAGAAGCAAAACGTGGTATTGAAACAGTAGTAAAACATGTGCTGGCCAAGCTCTATTCTCATTAACCACAAAATATAATACCCATTACAGGTCGTTCACCTTCTGATAAAGAATTTTTTCGTTTCATTAGATAAGAACTATCCTCTTTAAAAGAAGATAAAATAGTGTTAATTGTAGATTGGATTCCTCGAGGAATCTTTTTGTTTTTTCCTGACGTTTGAGTCAGGAGGTAAGTTCCAACTTTCTTGAGTTGAGGTAAATTACGTGTTTTCAAGAATCTCCTTGATGCTCTAAGTCATTCTTTATTGGAACTTTCTATTTTCTTAGCTTTGGAGTGAGATGCCAATGTGAATTTTCGAATGCCTCCTTCAAAGTCCTTTTCCAACTGTGACCTGTTTTATAAAGAGTTGGTATAACAGAAGGACATACCTGTCTTTGCGTGACTCAACTTTTAACCTGTCTTTTTTTTCTTATACATTCATGCATACGTACATGCATCTGCTACGGACTGTGCTAGGACTGATTGGGCAAACCTATGCTCCCTGCATAATTTGTGCCAATGGTTTCAAGTCGCAATGGCAATCATTTTTGTGGACCAGAACTTATTTTTCATAATAAGACTTTTACCAGAAGAAGAGAGAGGAAGGCAGAAAATGAAGCAAGATGAAACAAGTGAAAGATAGAACTACAGTGGCAAAGTGGGTAAAGAGAGAGAGAGAGAGAGAGCGCAAAGGTGGTGAAAGAATGAGAAATGAGGTGGAATGAAGACTAGGCAGGCTAGATATTCACAAACACTGAAAATTATCAGTCTCAAGGTGGGCTCCTAAGAAAAGGTTTAGGTTCCTGAACTTATATTTTACAAACTCCACACTGCTCCTATATCTTGAGTTTCAAACCTTTATGGTACTGATAGTGGCATTGAAATCCTGCATATTTGCCAATGGTGGCCTGCAGGACTCAAATATGCTGGGTCACGATGGAGGCAAACTCACCATATTTGCGGCTCCCGCAGGTGCGACACTTCTCCCTGGGCATTCATGAGCAGTAATGGGAGGACTTCCTTCCTGCTCAGTGGAACACAAATTCAATCAATCCTGGTGGTGTTCTCATGCTGTTTTCAGCATGAGAGCAGCTCCAGTATTTGGTGGAAGCAGGCTAACTCAGTGGTCATTTTGAGGCTGGGAGCCTCTGCCAGCAATCCCCGGGCTGTATGATAGCCCTGGAAATGCAGGGTCTACAGTGTGCATGTCAGGCTGGCCCTATCGAGAGAGCTGGCCAACCCGACATGCCCACTGAAAGGGCAAGCAGACTTCCTGCAATCACAGGATTCAGCCCCACCCCCGCCCTCATGCTCGTGCTGTACATAGTGCAAGCTAGTGGCAGAATAACATGACATTATTATGCCATTTTATTTATTTGTGTTTGACTGCAGCACTCGCAGCAGGCGGGGTGACACTCCTCCGCTCTTTAGGAGGAGCCACCCTGGTCAGAGCAACAGTCAAAATGGAGGCCCTGGATGAAAGATGTTGGTATACATTTTGTCTTCATTGTGCTCCAATACTTTACTTTAGCCTGGCTCAGTATATTCTAAACACTAACAGAGTTGCTAAGCAAATCAATCAAGTTGCAGTTGCTAATCAATAGTAGAACAATCACCAATACTATGCTTCTTGTGTGATGATGCTCCTGAAGAATATCCCTAAATGTGTTCAAAATTGCTGTACTATGTGCAATCACCCTTTGTTCTTTGAGCTGCCCCTCCTCAATCCTTCCACAAATATAATGAACTCTGATCACGGATAGCATATTGCCATCAGAGAGTATATTCAACATGGAAAGGGTTCTACTTCAGCAGAGCACGACACATTAGGAGGCTTTGGGGTCACTTGTTCCTCTTTTTAAGAAAGGCTACAATATTCCCAGAAGTTCAGAAAGAACCCTAAACTCTAATTGTCCAGTCCTGAAGGCACTATGAATGAGGTCAAAGCAAATGTCATGTCAGATCATGAAACCTTGCTCACAGTCCAGTATGGATATTCTTCAAAGGACTAGTACATGGTATGACTCTATCTGTCTGAACTCTTCTGACTGACAGTCTACGTGACCAGATGCCACCTATCTTCAAGTCAATAGGCCATCTTCCTATGAGCCATGGCCATATGGCCAGCAGCATCAACTAGAAAAGTGCAATACATAGTATGGGGAGATGGATGTGTCACCTGTGATAAAATCAGATGACTATCCGAACATGCAGATAGAAAAATTACATTTTATTTGAGGTCAAATTGTGATTATTGTTCATACAAATATATAGCTCTTATGAATGGTAGGACTAGTACCAGAATTTTGTGGTCTGAATATGATTAGACATTTAGAGTGTGTACTAAATATCATCTACAAAATATCACCTCAGTGTAGTTAAAAGTAGAAGATTTACACCCAAAGGGACCATGCTTTGTGAATGATATTTAGGACACGATGTTTTTGTTCAATGGTATTCCTGTATGCAATATTCTGACACAACATTGAAAGGGAGATCATATTCAAGGAAATCTCCTATTCTATAGTAGTGCCTCATGTACTATGGTGGGTTAAATATTCAGAGCTTTCAGTGATTTAAATGTTCAGAACTTTCTTCCACTTGTTGTGAGTGAAACTTAACATAGAAGCTTATTTAACCACTTCGCTGCCAGGCCTTTTCCCCCTCCTGTGCCAGGCCTTTTTTTGCCTATTTGGGGCAGTTCGCGCTTAGGCCCTCATAACTTTTTGTCCACATAAGCTAACCAAGCCAAATTTGCGTCCTTTTTTTCCAACATCCTAGGGATTCTAATGGTACCCAGACTTTGTGGGTTCCCCTGAAGGAGGCCAAGAAATTGGCCAAAATACAGTGAAAATTTCGTTTTTTGCAAAAAAATTGGAAAAAGGGGCTGCAGAAGAAGGCTTGTGGTTTTTCCCCTGAAAATGGCATCAACAAAGGGTTTGCGGTGCTAAACTCAGCAGCTTCCCAGCTTTCAGGAACAGGCAGACTTGAATCCGAAAACCCAATTTTTCAACACAATTTTGGCATTTTACTGGGGCATACCCCATTTGTGCAATTTTTTGTGCTTTCAGCCTCCTTCCAGTCAGTGACAGGAATGGTCATGAAACCAATGCTGGATCCCAGAAACCTAAACATTTCTGAAAAGTAGACAAAATTATGAATTCAGCAAGGGGTCATTTGTGTAGATCCTACAAGGGTTTCCTACAGAAAATAACAGCTGAAAAAGAAAAATATTGAAATTGAGGTGAAAAAAACATCAATTTTTCTCTACTTTTTACTCTGTAACGTTTTCCTGCAATGTCAGATTATCGAAAGCAATATACTGTTACGTCTGCTGGACTCCTCTGGTTGCGGGGATATATAGGGTTTGTAGGTTCATCAAGAACCCGAGGAACCCATAGCCAATAAATGAGCTGCACCCTGCAGTGCGTTTTCATTCTATACCGGGTATACAGTAATTCATTTGCTGAAATATAAGGAGTAAGAAATAGCTATCAAGAAAACCTTTGCATTTCCAAAAAGGGCACAAGATAAGGTGTTGAGGAGCAGTGGTTATTTGCACATCTCTGAATTCCAGGGTGACCATAGTAGCACGTGAATTACATGGAATTTCTCAAATAGATGTCTTTTTTACACACACCCCTATATTTGGAAGGAATAAATGTAGAGAAAGACAAGGGGCAATAAAACTTGTTTTGCTATTCTATGTTCCCCCAAGTCTCCCGATAAAAATGATACCTCACTTCTTTGGGTAGGCCTAGCGCCCGCGACAGGATCTGCCCCAAAACACAACGTGGACACATCACAGAAAACAGAGCTGTTTTTAGCAAAGTGACTACCTGTAGATTTTGGCCTCTAGCTCAGCCGCCACCTAGGGAAACCTACCAAACCTGTGCATTTCTGAAAACTAGAGACCTAGGGGAATCCAAGGAGGGGTGACTTGTGTGGCTCGGACCAGGTTCGGTTACCCAGAATCCTTTGCAAACCTCAAAATTTGGCTAAAAAAACACATGTTCCTCACATTTCTGTGGCAGAAAGTTCTGGAATCTGAGAGGAGCCACAAATTTCCTTCCACCTAGCGTTCCCCCACGTCTCCCGATAAAAATGATACCTCACTTGTGTGGGTAGGCCTAGCGCCCGCGACAGGATATGCCCCAAAACACAACATGGACATATCACAGAAAACAGAGCTGTTTTTAGCAAAGTGACTACCTGTAGATTTTGGCCTCTAGCTCAGCCGCCACCTAGGGAAACCTACCAAACCTGTGCATTTCTGAAAACTAGAGACCTAGGGGGATCCAAGGAGGAGTGACTTGCGGGGCTCGGACCAGGTTCTGTTACCCAGAATCCTTTGCAAACCTCAAAATTTGGCTAAAAAAACACATGTTCCTCACATTTCTGTGGCAGAAAGTTCTGGAATCTGAGAGGAGCCACAAATTTCCTTCCACCTAGCGTTCCCCCACGTCTCCCGATAAAAATGATACCTCACTTGTGTGGGTAGGCCTAGCGCCCGCGACAGGATATGCCCCAAAACACAACGTGGACATATCACAGAAAACAGAGCTGTTTTTAGCAAAGTGACTACCTGTAGATTTTGGCCTCTAGCTCAGCCGCCACCTAGGGAAACCTACCAAACCTGTGCATTTCTGAAAACTAGAGACCTAGGGGGATCCAAGGAGGGGTGACTTGCGGGGCTCGGACCAGGTTCTGTTACCCAGAATCCTTTGCAAACCTCAAAATTTGGCTAAAAAAACACATGTTCCTCACATTTCTGTGGCAGAAAGTTCTGGAATCTGAGAGGAGCCACAAATTTCCTTCCACCTAGCGTTCCCCCACGTCTCCCGATAAAAATGATACCTCACTCGTGTGGGTAGGCCTAGCGCCCGCGACAGGATATGCCCCAAAACACAACGTGGACATATCACAGAAAACAGAGCTGTTTTTAGCAAAGTGACTACCTGTAGATTTTGGCCTCTAGCTCAGCCGCCACCTAGGGAAACCTACCAAACCTGTGCATTTCTGAAAACTAGAGACCTAGGGGGATCCAAGGAGGGGTGACTTGCGGGGCTCGGACCAGATTCTGTTACCCAGAATCCTTTGCAAACCATAAAATTTGGCTAAAAAAACACATGTTCCTCACATTTCTGTGGCAGAAAGTTCTGGAATCTGAGAGGAGCCACAAATTTCCTTCCACCTAGCGTTCCCCCACGTCTCCCGATAAAAATGATACCTCACTTGTGTGGGTAGGCCTAGCGCCCGCGACAGGATATGCCCCAAAACACAACGTGGACACATCACAGAAAACAGAGCTGTTTTTAGCAAAGTGACTACCTGTAGATTTTGGCCTCTAGCTCAGCCGCCACCTAGGGAAACCTACCAAACCTGTGCATTTCTGAAAACTAGAGACCTAGGGGGATCCAAGGAGGGGTGACTTGCGGGGCTCGGACCAGGTTCTGTTACCCAGAATCCTTTGCAAACCATAAAATTTGGCTAAAAAAACACATGTTCCTCACATTTCTGTGGCAGAAAGTTCTGGAATCTGAGAGGAGCCACAAATTTCCTTCCACCTAGCGTTCCCCCACGTCTCCCGATAAAAATGATACCTCACTTGTGTGGGTAGGCCTAGCGCCCGCGACAGGATATGCCCCAAAACACAACGTGGACATGTCACAGAAAACAGAGCTGTTTTTAGCAAAGTGACTACCTGTAGATTTTGGCCTCTAGCTCAGCCGCCACCTAGGGAAACCTACCAAACCTGTGCATTTCTGAAAACTAGAGACCTAGGGGGATCCAAGGAGGGGTGACTTGCGGGGCTCGGACCAGGTTCTGTTACCCAGAATCCTTTGCAAACCTCAAAATTTGGCTAAAAAAACTCATGTTCCTCACATTTCTGTGGCAAAAAGTTCTGGAATCTGAGAGGAGCCACAAATTTCCTTCCACCCAGCGTTCCCCCACGTCTCCCGATAAAAATGATACCTCACTTGTGTGGGTAGGCCTAGCGCCCGCGACAGGATATGCCCCAAAACACAACGTGGACATATCACAGAAAACAGAGCTGTTTTTAGCAAAGTGACTACCTGTAGATTTTGGCCTCTAGCTCAGCCGCCACCTAGGGAAACCTACCAAACCTATGCATTTCTGAAAACTAGAGACCTAGGGGAATCCAAGGAGGGGTGACTTGTGTGGCTCGGACCAGGTTCTGTTACCCAAAATCCTTTGCAAACCTCAAAATTTGGCTAAAAAAACACATGTTCCTCACATTTCTGTGGCAGAAAGTTCTGGAATCTGAGAGGAGCCACAAATTTCCTTCCACCCAGCGTTCCCCCACGTCTCCCGATAAAAATGATACCTCACTTGTGTGGGTAGGCCTAGCGCCCGCGACAGGATATGCCCCAAAACACAACGTGGACATATCACAGAAAACAGAGCTGTTTTTAGCAAAGTGACTACCTGTAGATTTTGGCCTCTAGCTCAGCCGCCACCTAGGGAAACCTACCAAACCTGTGCATTTCTGAAAACTAGAGACCTAGGGGAATCCAAGGAGGGGTGACTTGCGGGGCTCGGACCAGGTTCTGTTACCCAGAATCCTTTGCAAACCTCAAAATTTGGCTAAAAATACACATGTTACTCACATTTCTGTGGCAGACAGTTCTGGAATCTGAGAGGAGCCACAAATTTCCTTCTACCCAGCGTTCCCCCAAGTCTCCTGATAAAAATGATACATCACTTGTGTGGGTAGGACTAGCGCCCACGAAAGGAAAGGGCCCAAAACACAACGTGGACACATCACATTTTTTTTATAAAAAGCAGTGCCTACCTGTGGATTTTGGCCTGTAGCTCAGCCGACACCTGAGGAAACCTAGCAAACCAGTGCATTTTTGAAAACTAGAAACCCAGGGGAATCCAAGATGGGGTGACTTGCGGGGCTCTGACCAGGTTATGTTACCCAGAATCCTTTGCAAACATCAAAATTTGGCCCAAAAAACACTTTTTCCTCTCATTTCGGTGACAGAAAGTTCTGGAATCTGAGAGGAGCCACAAATTTCCTTCCACCCAGCGTTCCCCTAAGTCTCTCGATAAAAATGGTACATCACTTCTGTGGGTAGGCCTAGCGCCCACAAAAGGAAATGGCCCAAAACACAACGTGGACACAACATATTTTTTCACAGAAAACAGAGGTGTTTTTTGCAAGGTGCCTACCTGTGGTGTTTGGCCTGTAGCTCAGCCGGCCCCAGGGGAGGGGGTGGGGGGGGCAGAAATGCCCTAAAATAAATTTGCCCCCCCAACCCCCACCCTCCCCCGCCGGGAGCGACCCTTGCCTACGGGGTCGCTCCCCCTGCGTGACATTGGCACCAAAAAACAAATCCCCGGTGCCTAGTGGTTTCTGCCCCCTTGGGGGCAGGTTGACCTAAACTCAGCCAATCTGCCCCCAAGGGGGGCAGAAATGGCCTAAATACAATTTGTTCCCCAGGGGAGCGACTTTTGCCTGATGGGTCGCTCCCATCTCTAAAAAAAAAAAAACAAAGAAAAAAAAGAAAAATTCCCCTGGCGCCTAGAGGTTTCTGCCCCCCCCCCCCCCACGGGGGCAGATCGGCCTAATAATAGGCCGATCTGCCCCCCGGGGGGGGCAGAAATGGCCTAAAATAAATTTGCCCCCCCAACACCCACCCCCCCCGGGAGCGACCCTAGCCTACGGGGTCGCTCCCCCTGCGTGACATTGGCGCCAAAAAACAAATCCCCGGTGCCTAGTGGTTTCTGTCCCCTTGGGGGCAGATTGACCTAAAATTGGCCAATCTGCCCCCAGGGGGCCAGAAATGGTCTAAATACAATTTGCCCCCCCCAGGGGAGCGACCCTTGCCTGATGGGTCGCTCCCCATCTCTAAAAAAAGAAACAACAAAAAAAAAAAAAACACAAAAAGAAAATTGCCCTGGTGCCTAGAGTGTTCTGCCCCCCCCCCCCCTTGGGGGCAGTTCGGCCTAATAATAGGCCGATCTGTCCCCCGGGGGGGCAGAAATGGCCTAAAATAAATTTGCCCCCCCAACCCCCACCCCCCCCCCCCGGGAGCGACCCTTGCCTACGGGGTCGCTCCCCCTGCGTGACATTGGCGCCAAAAAACAAATCCCCGGTGCCTAGTGGTTTCTGCCCCCTTGGGGGCAGATTGACCTAAAATTGGCCAATCTGCCCCCAGGGGGGCAGAAATGGTCTAAATACAATTTCCCCCCCCAGGGGAGCGACCCTTGCCTGATGGGTCGCTCCCCATCTCTAAAAAAAGAAACAACAAAAAAAAAAAACACAAAAAAAAAATTGCTCTGGCGCCTAGAGTGTTCTGCCCCCCCCCCCACCCGGGGGCAGTTCGGCCTAATAATAGGCCGATCTGTCCCCCGGGGGGGCAGAAATGGCCTAAAATAAATTTGCCCCCCCAACCCCCACACCCCGCCCCCCGGGAGCGACCCTTGCCTACGTGGTCGCTCCCCCTGCGTGACATTGGCGCCAAAAAACAAATCACCGGTGCCAAGTGGTTTATGCCCCCTTGGGGGCAGATGACCTAAAATCGGCCAATCTGCCCCCAGGGGGGCAGAAATGGTCTAAATACAATTTGCCCCCCAGGGGAGCGACCCTTGCCTGATGGGTCGCTCCCCATCTCTAAAAAAAAGAAAGAACAAAAAAAAAAAAACACAAAAAAAAAATTTGCCCTGGCGCCTAGAGGTTTCTTCCCCCCCTGGGGGCAGATCGGCCTAATAATAGGCCGATCTGCCCCCAGGGGGGGCAGAAATGGCCTAAAATAAATTGCCCTCCCCCCCAGGGAGCGACCCTTGCCTAAGGGGTCGCTCCCTTTGCGTGAAATTCACGCAAAGAAAAAACTCCCTGGTGTCTAGTGGTTTCTACCCCCCTTGGGGGCAGATTGGCCTCATCAAAATAGGCCAATCTGCCCCCAAGGGAGGCAGAAATGGCCAAAATATAATTTTCCCCCAAGGGGAGCGACCCTTGCCTAAGGGGTCGCTCCCCACCAAAAAAAAAAAAAATGAAAAAAAAAAAAAAAAAAAATGGTCCCTGGTGCCTAGAGGTTTCTGCCCCCCCTGGGGGCAGATCGGCCTAATAAGGCCGATCTGCCCCCAGGGGGGGCAGAAAAGGCCTTTTCAAAAAAATGCCCCCCCTGGGAGCGACCCTTGCCCAAGGGGTCGCTCCCTTTTGTTAATTTCAAAATAAAAATAAAAATCCGTGGTGTCTAGTGGGGTTTCAAAAGCCGGATTGCAAGCAATCCGGCTTTTGAAACCCTCGGAGGGACTTCAAAGGGAAGGAAATACTTTTCCTTCCCTTTGAAGCCCCTCCGGGCCTCCCAAGTGATTGAAAAAGAAATGCTTTTGCATTTCTTTTTCAATCGCGCTGGAAGCAAAGCTTCCAGCGCGACTAGGGAGGCCCCTGTGACAAATCAGCGCGCGCTGACGTCACAGGGGGGTGGGGGGGTGGCCCTCGGGAGGAGCGCTAGCGCTTCTCCCGAGGGAAGCATTCAGGACGTAATGGTTACGTCCATGGCGTCACACGGGCGCTGCCATGGACGTAACCATTACGTCCGTGGCGGGGAAGGGGTTAATCTTGTCAGACAAGGAACTCTGTCACAACAGACCTGGCGATGGGATTCCCTCTCCCTCAACCTGGCATTAAGGGGAATTGAAAAGTCCACAATGCCCCTCTTGCCATAGGAGGTAACTCCCACATAAGGGAACTTTTGTTTTTATTTTGCACATTGAGTTTAAAAAATAAATAAATAAATTGTAAGTGTGATGTACGGCTCTGTTATGTTGACCATTAATCAAACCTACAATGTATTGGGGGGAACAGCCATGTTGCTAGAAATGGACCAGTGGACAATTCTAAATCTAGCACCCTGTGCCAAAGTCATGACGATGGAGTAATTTACTCCATTACCCTGGCATAGTAGGGGCAGCCCTCCAAGATTTAAATAAGATCCTTAATCTGTTAAATGAGTGATAAGTGAAAAGCTTTCATGCCATTATTTGTGCAACAAGATACATCAATGCATCAATGCATAGTGACGTGGGCATGAATGGGCCTCATTCAGGCCCCGATTATAGCTTTTACAATATTGTTGATGCAAATTGTAAAACCATTTATTATAATTTGTGCGGTCTTCAGTTTGCATGTAATTTTAAGTTGCAGACTACTGAATGACGAATAATACACTAAGAGCCTCATTACAAGTTTTGCGGTCTCAGTTTTGTGGTCCCAAACTCAGGCTGTCACACATGAAATGAATATACGATCCATATCAGTGCGGCAAGTCTAACACCATACATGCTGACATTGGACCACACAAGAAGAAATATTTACCATACCAAATATGGCATGGGTGCTTGCAGGGGGGGCAGGTGTGACAGGGGAGGACTTTGATGTGGAACGAATGGTTGGGATGTGGGTCAGGCCCTTTTGGGGTTGGGAGAGGGTTTGGAGGTAGTAGGGGAAGGGGAAAGGGCAAGCTTGGAAAGAAAATTCTCCTTTGGAACACGGGGACGGTCATCAAAAGGGGTTGGGGATTTGGAGGTTGAGAGAGTGGCTGTCTGGTGTGTGGGTTTACATGTTGGGTGTGTGGGTAATGCTTCTGTTTGCGTGGTGACTTTTGCATCTGTGAGTGTGGGTGTTTGTGTGTCTTGGGGGCTGGGAAGTGGAGGTGCTGGTTGATGGAGTGGTGGATGTGTGTGTGTCTGTTGGAGTGGTGTCTGTGGAAATGCTAGATGTTGTGGATGTATGTGTGTCTATTAGGGTATTGTCTGCAGGTATTCTGGTTGTGGTGGATGTCTGTGTGTCTGGTGGGGTAGTCTCTGTAAGTATGATGGATGTGGTGGATGTATGTGTGGCTGTTGGGGTGGTGTCTTCAGGTATGATGGGTTTGATGGATGTGTCACTGGCTGTTGTGGTGGTGCCTGTGGGTAGGTTGGATATGGTCTGTAAGCCAGAGGGGTATCTGCGGAAGTGGTGGCTGATGCAGTGTATGTGGGTGTATGTTGGATGCCTATATGCCCGTGTACATTGTAGTGTTTGTGTTTATGTGTGCTGCTTATGGGTGTTCAGTTGGGTGTATGCGGATGCGTCTAAGTGCTTGGGATAGGTGGGGGTATGGGGGATTTGGATTGGGAAGAGGCAGGTGGAGGGGGCGGAATGTGGTGGGTGACTGGCTGCCACCAGTGAGGAGGACAGAGCCTGAAAAGATCTCTGTAGACCAGACATGACACTATGAATGCCTTCCAGGAAAGCATTGGTCTGCTGCAGTTGGCTCAACAACCCCAACCCCTGGATGGCATTCACAATGGCAGTTTGACCCACAGAAATGTTCTCCAGCAGGTCAGTATTCTCATCACTCAGGGCAGCAGGGGTAACAGGGGCTTTAGCGGGGATGCCTGCAACGAATGAGATACCCACCCTCTTGGGTGAGTGGGCACGGCTAAATGGGTAGGGAGCAACAGGGAGGGTGGTGATAGAACTGAGGTGGCATACAAAGGTGGTACAGGAGTGGTTTCTGATGGGTCTGCCACCACTAGGAAGTGGCCACTGGAGATAGAATCTGATGATGTGATCCTGATGAAGTAGATCCCGTCTCCTCTGTGGCACTCCCCTCACCCTCAGAGGCGACTGGGTCCCTCTGTGTCGGTGGTGCTTGTTCAAAGGTACTGTGGCCAGATGCTTCCACACTTAGGTTGTACCCGGTCTCCTTCTCTTGCCTGGACTCATGCTGAAAATACAAAGAGGAAAAGAGTCCCTACATGTTCCTTATCACACTTGAACAACAGCTCTGATTAGTAAACATTACCACGATGTCAAGTAGGCCCCACCACAGACTCCACCTAAGTGGCCCACTACCTGTACCATACCATATGCATGCCTGCCATCTGAACTGTCAACATTTGCCCACAGGAAAATCAGGATCTCAGACAACTCCAATTGCATAGCTGAAGTTGTGCAATCACAGTAATCACTGAAGAAGTAGGAAACCACATCACCTTCAATGCTTTGCCTCATGGAGCACACCTCAGTTGTCATACAATAATAGCCCAATCCCAACTTCGTTCCCACAAATCACACACAAGGTCATGCAGACATTTATCTGTCATATACACAATAACACTACAACAAAAAATGATGCTCCCGGAACATGCCATATTGCTGACAAAAATACATAGCCTGGAGAAGGTGAGATGTGATTACTTTCCTGCTGATATCTGGATTGACCACTTCACTGAACTGTATACACACAAGTCTGCTTCTCCTACTAGTAAAGAAAGTGCAAAAGCGAGTGCTACCACTTGTGTAGGTGGACTCACACCGTTCACCCTGAGGAATACTGAGATTGCTATTAAGGCCCAAAAATCAGAAAAGGGGCCTGGCCTAGATGGAATACCGTCTAATTTGTTTAAATCTGATCTTAACTTCTAGGTCCCCTATGTTAACAGCGTGTCTAGCACTGTTTTGGTGGGTAGTAACCCTCCGCGTTCATGGAAAGGTTCGATAATCGTTCCAATTTATAAAAAAAGGGGACAGGTCTGCTCCCGGCAACTATAGAACAATAAGTCTGCTAGATAATCTGCAAAAAAATTCTCTACAATCAGATCCCGGGTAGGCTCAAGGACTGGATAGAGGAAAAGGACACCCTAATTCACTTGTAGGCAGGTTTCAGGCAGAAGACAAGCACAGTAGACCAGGTCTTCTGCTTTCTTACGATTAAAAGGAGGACGGTGGACCTGGATGCTTGGAGACTTTTGTTGCCTTCGTAGACCTCAAATCTGCCTTTAATTTGGTCCCCTAACACAAACTATGGGAGGTTCTGGTAGGGCCAGAGTTCCTGGCGGTTTGTTAAAGCCGATCCAAGAATTATTTTCAGAGAGCTACGCCAGAATAAGATGGGGAACAAATGGGGAACTAACAGAAGAGCTTCTAATACAGAAAGGGGTGAGACAGGGATGTGTGCTAGCTCCCATACTTTGTTTTACTTTTTATAAATGCCTTTATCCTCTATTTATATGACTGTGTTAATGAGGATCCTAAATTGGCCGGGTAAAGAACTCGTGCCTATTGTTCGCTGATGATATCTTATTGTTATCGCAAACTGCCTCTAGACTTGCTAGGCTTCTTGAGACGTTTATAAAACATAAAGTGAAGAAAACAATGTTGCTAGATGGCAAAACCCTAGGAAGAGATCCTGACTTTGACCATTTGGAAGTCAGGATGGAGGACTCTCACAAATGTTCAGCTCAATTGTTAAGGTGTACTATGGTGCTGAAGCAGAAGGCAGGGGGAATCCTGAGATTTGCTGGTAGATCCCCCAGATTTTCCATCACACCTGTGATGGAAATATATGAAAATCAAGCTAGAGGGGGAGCCTTATATGGTGCAGAGCTATGTGGATATAGCAACTTGAAAGATCTTGAGAGAGCAGAGATTTTTTCCTTAAAGTCATAAAGGCCTTGTTAAAAATCCCTTCAAGTTCCCCCACAATGCCTATTCGAAAGGATCTGAATTTACATTCCATTGCACATATATCTGCTCTGAGGCCATTACAGTATTGGGTTAGAATTTGGTCTATAGATACTTTAGACCCTATAGAACATGGCTAAGAGCATTGTTAGTTGCCCCAACAATTGAAAAAATTGCGTGGTGTAGCTGTGTTAAAAACACTTTTATTAAACTTGGACTGGGCCTGTATTGATCAGAACCTTCTCATCTCCCAAAGAATACAATGCAGAGCCTGAAGGATGTATATTGGTTAAGCTTGCAAGTAGCAGAGTTAGCACTGGTGTCTTTTGCCAGTATGATGGATAGTTTTTTAACAGTTAAGTGTCATTATGAATTTGAGCACTATCTGGACATGATTTTATCACCCTCAGCATGTGCACTTTATATCAGATTCAGAATTAAATCCTTACCGTTACGTGTTCTCACTTCCAGATGGAAGCAAACTGATAGTCAAATAGATCCTTGCCGGATGGGATGTAAGAACAGAGAGAACATTGCCCACGTTCTATTATACTGTCCCGTATATGCTAAGCAGAGGGATCATTGGATTAGACCACTGTGCAAATCCTTGTGTCTTAGGGATCAGCATTCAGCCCTTAGGATTTGCAAAACGAGCCAGCACGGGACTGTGGCATGTGCTCTGGCAAGGTTCTTAGAGGCAATCTGGCATATTAGAGCTAAATCCTTGAGTTTTGATGTATAATTTATATTCTATAAGTTTATAACTGTGCTTTGACCAAAGAGCTGTTTCTAAAAGGGAGAAGGTAGTCATTAGTAATGTTTTATTGCACATTGATTTTGGAAAGTGAGGCACAACATTGATGGCAAGCCTTTTGCTGCTTTTTATGAGGGCTTGTTCTTTCAATTATGTCTTAATATTGAATTATTGTGCTTTAGTATATATTATACTTTTATGTCTATTTTAGATCTAGTGTATGATGTATATTATGAATTTGGATGAGTTCTTTTATCGCGTAGAGGATCTGATTATTAGCCTTGAATCTGTGTTTATTTGTAGTTTTTGTATATGATGTGCTTTTATGGTATTTCTTACCGAAATAAAGCTTTAATTGAATTGATCGAATCAGCAAGCCCCAGGAAAATCTCACTAAGGTCTGGCATCCCTCACAACTACATACTCTGATTTCATCAGTAGAGACCATTAGTCCTTCACATGTTGGGGAGGCCCAGGGATTTGCAAGTGCCTACAGCAAGCCCTCAACATGTTGCCCAATGGGAAGCTATGTCACTGTCTCCATTTTGGTCCTACAAACCCAGATGTCTGTGGATGAATGGTTTTACCTAACCACATGCGATTCCAACATAACTGCAAGTCACTCCATGATGCATGCCAACAGTCATGGTACAAACCTTCCTCATTATGCATGTGCAGAGGATTTTGCTATATGAGTATTATCCTAACAAATGGCAGCGGGCTTTCACTTAATGCACCTATCCCCTACTTCTCCTTTATATAAGAATTTTAAAAGTAAGTAATTGTATGCACTCATACCCACACCTGCTGCCAAGGTGCATTTCTTGAGAAAGGAGAACGTTAAAGAAATACAAATGTTGATGCACCACAAAAAAACTGTATTCCAAAGTCCAATTCTTTAGTTTGAATCCAAAATAGCTGTTTGCTATGCTTTGACTATGTGCTGTTCTAAAAAAGAATAAAGGGACGGTTCCAATGGATTCAAACTAAAGAACTGGACTTTTGAATACAGTTTTTTTGTGGTTCATCAACATTTGTATTTCTTTGATTTTGCTACATAATGCCACAACATTGTCCTATAAATTCACATTGTGACTAAAAAATATATTCATAGATGATACATGCCCTCATTGCTACTGCAGTTTTACATGTCAAATGAAATACAAAGACAGTTGAAGGCATGTATCAGCCAACAGTCAATGGTGACACACTCTTGTCTGTGGCACCACATAAATTGTACCCCATTGCAAATGTCCTATTCCACATACACTCATGTGTGCAATAAGCCTGTACAGGACAAATATAACTTGTGTGAAGGTGACACCAACGCTGTGGGAGTAAGGGACGTGTCATGAGTCAAAGACACACATTGACAGTGGTGCAAAATGCACATATGGACTACTTCTGGGATGTACCTCAGTACCCATTCCTTATCAAAACAATGGACCAAGACACTCAGGGCAGGTTTTGCCATTAAATTATAATATTGTTCACATGACAGGATCTGCTGGTGTACACGGCGTGGGCACAGTGCCCTAGATGCATAGCCACAGTGACTTTCCCACAACCTGGAATAGGTCCCATACTGGGAGATGCATTTAACAGGCCCTGGTCTCTGCAGGCTGAGCATACAGAACCTACATGCCTCTCACATTTCCATCACTTCCATGCATGACAGCACATCATGTGGCCTAAGCAATTTGGCATTTGGTTTGTGTGTCAACCTCAACAGCCGAGTAAGTAAGAATGTGGATCCCGGACAACACTTTGGCAAGGCCAGATGTGGGTTGAAATATCTGTGGTACTATACACATTGCTCACAGGATCCTCAAATAACTCATACAAGATGCAAACACAGCTCATGCGGTTGTTGAGAAGTGTGGCACAATGGTTAGAGAGGCATACCCTGATGCAGAGATCTAGCCTGGGACCATGGTTCAATTCCTGCCCCTGTGGTTGTTGGGCTCAATTTCCCTGGACAAGATATTTTTCACCTTGGTGCCTAATCTAATTCATGGGTCTCACTCTGCAACTCTGGGCAATAGCTTGCTTAATCTCCACAATGGTCGCAACAGCGCTGGGATGCCTGGCTTCACCTTGGGGCTTGCCCAGGAGTGGGCACCTCACAGGGAAAAGCCAGGAGGGGTTCCACAGCTGTATGTGTTCAGCGCCTCGATACCTTAGGTTCGAAGTGCGCTTTACAAGTACGAATTTACATTTTACATTTACGTGTACACAGAGACTGACATCTTGAGAGGCCAAGTCCGAACAGACTAAAGTAGGAGGTAATACATGATCTTTTATTCTAGCAAACCATAAGGCTTGTTCGTACATGTCATTGGTTCTTGACATTGACGTGTGGTCATTTCTTCCACACTGCAATAGGTATTACCGTTAATTCTTCATAACGTACCATATACAGTAAGATAAAACATAGACAAGGAAATTACAGAATATGTCCTACATGACTAACATTGCGTGATACATTTTTCCACAGAACTGTGCATGTAAACAGGATGGTACAATATCTGTAAAAAGATTGCTTCAGTTAGCAGGCTTTGGTACTTTCATGGAGTCTGTTCTGACAGCAAGCCTTGCAACATAACACGTTCCAAGCAACTAACATAATATCAGTGAACATAATTCATCCTCGTCATTAGTTGTTCAACCAAACAAGCCTTTCTTTTCACTGGGTATCATAGGGCCTAACAGACCCAAAATGGATTCTGGAAAAATTTGATTACACAGTGTCATGCACATACATGTTATCCAACATTTACAACAATCATGAAGAAAGATATGTCATTGGATGGCAGTAAAGTCTCCTTACCTAGTTATGAGCATCCAACACAAGGAGGATCTAGGACCCCAAAACACCTCACAAAACACAATGTGACTGAACTTAACATACGTTACTGGCCACCAATAGGTACACAATGTATATCACATTAATGCCACACAGACTGCCAACAGGCACTCTAGAGGTCGAGCTGGCAGATAGGGGCACATTGTAGCCTGAGAGGAGGGAAAGGATGGAGTTGAACAGAGTCAATTGTGTCAAAAAGGTTATATGGTCCTCTGGTGGGCCATAGTGCTGGTCATACTGGGGAAGTACCTTATCAACAAGCCTTTCCAGCTCCTCTGGACAGAAGGCAGGGGATCTATCATCTGCTGGATGTGGCACGATTGCTCCCATAGGTGGAACACAGCAGCTCAGGTAGTGGAGGTTTTGCTGGCAGCAGTGTCAGAAGTCAAGTGATTGAATGTGCACAACATGGCAGTTACGTCCGCCATATACACGGTCATCACCGCCGGCGGACACAGACTTTGGGCCATAGCTGCCACAGGCAACAATGTTAGCCAATGGCTGCTTCTGCTGCAGTTGGAACCTGCCTACCACCCTGACAACTTCCGCCAGCAGTTGTGGGTGGTTTGTAATGTCATCCACCATTTTGGTGGCATTAAATATTGTATTTGGCTTTGTAAACTGCATCACATCTACAATATATCTGCTGTAGCATCACAAACTTCCTTATTCTGTCTTGTCATGCAGTTCCTTCTACACATCCACAAGTGTAGTGTGTTGCAGGGCACAGATGGCATTTGACGGTGGTGCACTGTCCACCACCTGAAGGTCATTTTGGCAGTTGCAATATACAGTCATATTTCAAGGGGCAATTGTGTAGCACATCTTTGAGTTTCATCAAATTCCATGTTGTGGACATATGTGTTGACAACCATGGGGGACAAATGTGACCCTTGTGTAGTCGCCCGCTGTGATGTGTCCTGGGTGTCATGTCTATTCAGTCAGAAATGCTTTGTCACATGATATTATTGGCATGCATCATCTATGTTGCTTTGGACGCACTAATGTTACAAATCTTGTTTTGTCATACATAGGTACCCTTAGAGAGGGAAGATGCAACAACCTCCTGTCTACCGTCCACTGTCAAACTTTCAGACCATGGAGCAAAGGCATACAATTATGTTATATTGCCTCGATAGACAAACACTAGTGGACTTATGCCATCAGTTGGAGCCAGATCTGATGGCAGCTATTAGTTATCTAACCTGCATACCACCCATTGTACAAGTCATATCAGTATTGCACTTCCTAGCCATAGGTACATTCCAGCATCTACAGCAAAGAACCCCTCAATGTGTTCCTTTTTTAATTTAAATGTTTTAAATGTTACCATTTTGACTCAATCAAGATGGGTTCAGGTGTGCCACACTTTTGTCATATGTAGGGCTGGGCGAAAAAATCCGATCTGCTGGGCAGAGTTTGCGGATTTGGGAAACTCAGTGTTCCACTGAGAACGGGCAGTTCCTAATATCTCTGCACAACGTGGCAGAGTTTTTCAGATTTTTCCCTATTGGAGCACGCTATCTGTTATTTAGCGCACATGAGACATGAGACTAAAGATTTCCACTCTCTCGCGATCACAGAAAATATTTTTACCCTCTCGCAAAAGTTAGCGCTACTCAAGTGACTTCTGGCGTGTCTTTTTTGATGCAGGCAAGCGCGAGTGCGCACAATCGACTGCTGCTGCAACATGGCAAAGCTGAAGCAGCAGAAATCTGCAACAAAGTGCCCCAGAGACTCCAACTTCCTGTTCCTGTCCAGCAGGCTTCTATCAGTGCTTTGTCCTTCTCCTGGCCACTGTTCACTTGGATTTCAAGCTGGAAGAATCACTTTTTTGTCTCCTGGATATATATCATTAGATTTAAGGATAGTTGTATTTGAGGTTTCACATGTAAGTTAAAAAACACTTGCATAAGGGTGTTGTACAACTAGTTTGTTTCATAGGGGACATGCGCAGGATTAATCTGTACTTTTATTCACTTTTTTAAATTTATGTTGGTGGATGGCCTGCATTTGAGGGATAGTTATTTTGTTGTACTTGCAATTATTGTTCTACAAAGGAAAAATGTTTAATAGTGCACTGCATTTGCTCCATGTTTTGTTTTGTAAATTTGCAATACTCATTAAGTTGAATGTTAATGTAAAGTGGCTTAGCCTCCTAATGTAATAGGCTTTCCAGCCGTGAGCACACTTCTATTCATGGGTGCATGATGAAAAATAACAGTTTGTGGTGCCTGTGGAACTGAAACACCAGGGATGCCACTGAATTAAAGATAACAAAATGTTGTCTGGCGGTATTTAACATTTATTTCTGCAAACAGTGTATGGTGGGGTTTTATAGTACTTGATGCCTTTGTAAAATGTGTGTTGTTGTAAAATTCTGTAGCCCCTTTAATTTAAGATTTGGGAATTACCAATACTGAATAAATGTTTTTTTTTTCTCCTGTACCAATGCCTTCTTTGTCTGGCCAGTGTGTGAGAGTGTTTGTCAGAGGCCACCATGTTTTCTATTCATCCTGCTTGTTGTTTGATGTGTCCTTTGGGCATTTTATTTAGGCAGCCACTAGTCCTGCATGTTTTCTTCTTTATTGTGGTGTCCATGCCTTCTTGCTGATTGCTGTTTGGCCATGTGGCTGGTGGCCATTTTGTATAGGCAGCCAGCGTGCTTTAGGTCTCCATGTGTTCTTTTTTGTTGCGATGGCCATGCCTCTTTGCTGGTTGTTGTTTGACCATGTGGCTGGTCTTCATTTTATGTAGGCGCCCAGTGTGCTTTAGGACTGCATGCGTTTCTTCTTTGTTGCAGTGGCCATGCCTCCTTGCTGGTTGTTGTCTCTACCATGTGGCTGGTGCCCATTTTGTATAGGCAACCAGTGTGCTTTACGCCTGCATGTGTTTCTTCTTTGTTGTGGTGGCCAATGCCTCCTTGCTGGTTGTTGTTTGACCATGTGACTGCCGACCATTTTGTGTAGGCAGCGATTGTGCTTTAGACCTGCATATGTTTCTTCTTTGTTATGGTGGCCATGCCTCCTTGCTGGTTGTTGTTTGACCATGTGGCTGGCAGACATTTTGTGTAGGACGCCAGTATGCTTTAGGCCTGCATGTGTTAGTGGCCATGCCTCCTTTCTGGTTGTTTTTTTACCATATGGCTGGCCACCACTTTGTGTGTTGTTTTTTTCAGGCCTAGTAGATCAATGATGCTTAATAATAAATGTAGTGTATGCACAGTTTTTTATATTCATATACTTGTATGCATTTTTCACCTCCACTAGTCCTTGCCTCCAAAATCCCCGTGGTTTTTCATGCTAGTCCTCTGCCACTAGTACATCAGCAATTGGAATCCATTTTTAAAAGTGTTTATCGTTTTCTCTATTTTTTTCACATTTTTTATTTAGTTTGATATCATTTTAATAATAACAATATTGACATTAACCCCTTCTGTGCCGCGGACGTAGTGGTTACGTCCTGCGGCACAGTGCTGCTGTGCCGAGGACGTAACCACTACGTCCTCGGCACACAGCCCAGAGGGAGCGCTCTCGCTCCCTCTGTGGGGTTCCCCCCCACCCCCCAAGTCAGGGATGGAAGGGGAAGCCCTTCCCCTCCCACCCCCGACCCCCCCCAGCCCCCCCTGTGACGTCAGCGCGCGAGCGCGCGCTGATTAGTCACAGGGTCTCCCCCATCGCGCTGGAAGCAGAGCTTCCAGCGCGATTGAAAAAGAAATGCTTTTGCATTTCTTTTTCAATCCCATGGGGGAGGCCCTGAGAGGCTTCAAAGGGAAGGAAATGTATTTCCTTGCCTTTGAAGTCTCTCACAGGTTTCAAAAGCTGGATTGCTTGCAATCCGGCTTTTGAAACCCCACTAGACACCAGGGATTTTTTTTTTTTCTTGAAATTGGCAAAAGGGAGCGACCCCTTGGGCAAGGGTCGCTCCCAGGGGGGCATTTTTTTTAGGAAGGCCTTTTCTGCCCCCCCTGGGGGCAGATTGGCCTATTATTAGGCCGATCTGCCCCCAGGGGGGGCAGAAACCTCTAGGCACCAGGGACCATTTTTTTTTTTTTTTGGTGATGAATTCTTTTTTTTTAGGTGGGGAGCGATCCCTTAGGCAAGGGTCGCTCCCCTACGGGGCAATATATATTTAGGCCATTTCTGCCCCCCTTGGGGGCAGATTGGCCTATTTTGATAAGGCCAATCTGCCCCCAAGGGGGGCAGAAACCATTAGACACCAGGGAGTTTGTTTTTGCGCGCGAATGTCACGCAACAAAGCGACCCCTTTGGCAAGGGTCGCTCCCAGGGGGGGCAATTTTTTGGGAAGGCCTTTTCTGCCCCCCCTGGGGGCAGATCGGCCTATTATTAGGCCGATCTGCCCCCAGGGGGGGGAAGAAACCTCTAGGCGCCAGGGCAATTTTTTTTTTTTTGTTTTTTTTTTTTGTTCTTTTTTTTTTTTTAGAGATGGGGAGCGACCCATCAGGCAAGGGTCGCTCCCCTGGGGGCAAATTGTATTTAGACCATTTCTGCCCCCCTGGGGGCAGATTGGCCGATTTTAGGTCAATCTGCCCCCAAGGGGGCAGAAACCACTAGGCACCGGGGATTTGTTTTTTGGCGCCAATGTCACGCAGGGGGAGCGACCCCGTAGGCAAGGGTCGCTCCGGGGGGGGGGGGGTGGGGGGGGCAAATTTATTTTAGGCCATTTCTGCCCCCCCGGGGGGACAGATCGGCCTATTATTAGGCCGAACTGCCCCTGGGGGGGGGGCAGAACACTCTAGGCGCCAGGGCAATTTCTTTTTTGTGGTTTTTTTTTTTGTTGTTTCTTTTTTTAGAGATGGGGAGCGACCCATCAGGCAAGGGTCGCTCCCCTGGGGGGGCAAATTGTATTTAGACCATTTCTGCACCCCTGGGGGCAGATTGGCCAATTTTAGGTCAATCTGCCCCCAATGGGGCAGAAACCACAAGGCACCGGGGATTTGTTTTTTGGCGCCAATGTCAC